>NW_026108147.1:5380799-5490575 GCF_022539315.1 Serinus canaria | reverse complement strand
GATACACAGACCCTGGGGAAAGAACATCCTTTTCCCACAGAAAATGGCCTCTCTTTGCACCATCTCCTCATGGCCGACTGAGAGCACCATCCTGGAAATTAGACAACTTTACCAGATTTCTCCTAAACGAAAGCTGCCAGCAACTAGGACCTGGCAAATATTTAATGGCCAAAAGGCGAACTTAAACTGATAACAAGACCATAGGGAAATGACATCTTTTTCCCCCAAGAAAATGGCATCACTTTGCAGGTTCTCGGCATGCAGGACAGACAGCGCAATCCTGGAAATTGGCAATTTTTGCTGGATTTCTCCTAAATGAAAGCTGACATCTACTAGGACCTGGCAACTATTTGATGGCCCAAAAGCTCATCTTTCAACTGATACCCAGACCCTGGAGAAATGACACCTTTTTCCCTTAGAAAATGGTCTCTCTTTGCACCTTCTCTACATGGCAGACAGGCGATGCCATCCTGGAGACTTGGCAATTTTTGCTGGATTTCTGCTAAACAAAAGCTGCCAACAAACAGGACCCTGCATGTCCTTAAAGCCCCAAGGCCCATCTTTAAACTGATATCCAGACCCTGATGGAGGGCGCCATCCTGGAAATTGTTATTTTTGCTGGATTTCTGTATAAACGAAATCTGCCAACATCCACGACCCTGCACATCCTTAAAGCCCCAAAGGCCATCATCAAACTGATACCCGGACCCTGGGGAAATGACGTCTTTTTTCCCCGAGAAAATGGCCTTTCTTTGCACCTTCTCTGCATGGACGACAGACAGTGCCATCCTGGAAATTGCAAAATTTGCTGGATATCTCCTAGTTGAAAGCTGACAGTAAACTACGACCTGGCAAATATTTAATGCCCCCAAAGCTCGTCTTTCAACTGATACCCAGACCCTGGAGAAATGACATCTTTTCCCCCCAGAAAATGGCCTCTCTTTGCACCTTCTCTACATGGCAGACAGGCTGTGCTATCCTGGTACTTGGCAATTTTTGCTGGATTTCTGTATAAACGAAAGCTGCCAACAAACAGGACCTTGCATGTCCTTAAAGCCCCAAGGCCATCTTCAAACTGAAACTGAGACCCTGTGGAAATGACGTCTTTTTCCCCGCAGAAAATGTCCTCTGTTTCCACCTTCTCCAAGAGGAAGACAGTGGGCACCAAACATAAAATTGGCAATTATTGCTTATTTCTCCTAAACGAAAGCTGCCAGCAACTAGAACCTGGTAAACATTTAATGCCCCAAACGGCGAACTTTAAACTGATACCCAGACCCTGGGAAAATGATGTCTTTTTCCCCCAGAAAATGGCCTCAGGTTACACCTTCTCCACATGGCCAACAGAGGGCGCCATTGTGGAAATCGGCAACTTTTGCTGGATTTCTGTATAAACGAAAGCTGCCAACATCCACGACCCTGCACATCCTTAAAGCACCAAAGGCCATCTTCAAACTGATACCCAGGCTCTGGGGAAAGAACATTTTTTCCCCCAAGAAAATGGCCTCTCTTAGCACCTTCTCTGAGATTAGGACAGATGACGCCAAACATAAAATTGGCCATCTTTACTGGATATCTGCTAAACGAAAACTACCAGTAAACAGGACGCTGCACATCCTTAAAGCCCCAAAGGCCATAATCAAACTGATACCCAGACCCTGGGGAAATGACATCTTTTTCCCCCAGAAAATGGCCTCTGATTGCCCCTTCTCCGCATGGTCGAATGTAGGCGACATCCTGGAAAGTGGGCAACATTGCTGAATTTCTCCTAAATGAAAGCTGCCAGCAACTACGACCTGGTAAACATTTAATGCCCCAAATGGCGAACTTTAAACTGATACCTAGACCATAGGGAAATGACATCTTTTTCCCCCAGAAAATGGCCTCAGGTTACACCTTCTCAACGTGGCCAACAGAGGGCGCCATCCTGGAAATTGGCAATTTTTGCTGGATTTCTGCTAAACAAAAGCTGCCAACATCCACGACCCTGCACATCCTTAAAGCCCCAAAGGCCATCTTCAAACTGATACCCAGACCCAGACCCTGGGGAAAGGACGTCTTATTCCCACAGAAAATGGCCTCTCTTTGCACGTTCTTCGCATGGGCAACAGACAGCGCCATCCTGGAAATTGGCAATTTTTTGCTGGATATCTCCTAATTGAAAGCTGGCAGTAAACTATGATCTTGCAAATACTTAATGCCCCAAAAGCTCATCTTTCAACTGATACCCAGACCCTGGGGAAATGACGTTTTTTTCTCACAGAAAATGGTCTCTCTTTGCACCTTCTCCGCATGGCAGACAGGCAGTGTCCTCCTGGTACTTGGCAATTTTTGCTGGATTTCTGCTAAACAAAAGCTGCCAACAAACAGGACCCTGCATGTCCTTAAAGCCCCAAGGCCCATCTTTAAACTGATACCCAGACCCTGGGGAAATGACATCTTTTTCCCACAGAAAATGGCCTCTCTTTGCACCTTCGCCGCATGGATGACACTAGGCACCATCCTGGAATGTGAACAAGTTAAATGGATTTCTCCTAAACGAAAGCTGCCAGCAACTAGTACCTGGCAAATGTTTAATGCCACAAAAGGCCAACTTTAAACAGATACCCAGACCATATGGAAATGATGTCTTTATCCCCCAGAAATAGGCCTCGGTCTGTACATTCTCCGCATGGCCGACAGAGGGCACCATTCTGGAAATTGGCAAACTTTACTGGAAGTCTCCTAAACGAAAGCTGCCAACGTCCAGAACCCTGCATGTCCTATAACCCCCAAAGGCCATCTTCAAACTGATACTCAGTCCGTGGGGAAATGACGTCTATTTAGCCCAGAAAATGACCTCTCTTTGCACCTTCTCCGCATGGACGACACTAGGTGACATTCTGGAAAGTGGCCATGTTTGCTGAATTTCTCCTAAACGAAAGCTGCCAGCAACTAGGACCTGGTAAACATTTAATGCACAAATGGCGAACTTCAAACTGATACCCAGACCATAGGGAAATGATGTCTTTTTCCCGCAGAAAATGGCCTAACGTTACAACTTCTCCACGCGGCCAACAGAGGGCGCCATCCTGGAAATTGGCGACTTTTGCTGGATTTCTGTATAAATGAAAGCTGCCAACATCCACGACCCTGCACATCCTTAAAGCGCCAAAAGCCATCTTCAAAATGATACCCAGACTCTGGGGAAAGGACGTCTTTTTCCCCCAGAAAATTACCTCTGTTTGCACCTTCTCCGAGATTAGGACAGATGGCGCCAAACATAAAATTGGCCATCTTTACTGGATATCTGCTAAATGAAAACTACCAGTAAAGAGGACCCTTCATGTCCTTAAAGCCCCAAAGGTCACCTTCAAACTGATACCCAGACCCTGGGGAAATGACGTCTTTTTCCCCCAGAAAATGGCCTCTCTTTGCACCTTCTCTACATGGATGACACTAGGCAACATCCTAGAAAGTGGCCAAGTTTGCTGGATTTCTCCTAAACATAAGCTGCCAGCAACTAGGACCTGGCGAATATTTATTGCTCCAAACGGCGAACTTCAAACTGATACCCAGACCATATAGAAATGACGTATTTTTCCCCCAGATAATGGCCTCAGGTTACAACTTCTCCACATGGCCGACAGAGGGCACCATCCTGGAAATTGGCCAACTTTGCTGGATTTTGGTATAAAAAAAGCTGCCAACATCCAGGACCCTGCACATCTTTAAAGCCCCAAAGGCCATCTTCAAACTGATACCCAGACCCTGGGGAAATGACATCTTTTTCCCCGCCCTGAAAATGGCCTCTCTTTACACCTTCTCCGAGAGGAGGACAGATGGTTCCAAACATAAAATTTGCAATCTTTGCTGGATTTCTGTATAAAAGAAAGGTGCTGGCAACCAAGACCCTGCACGTGCTTAAAGCCCTAAAGGCCATCATCAAACTGATACCCAGACCCTGGGGAAATGATGTCATTTTTCCCTAGAAAATGGCCTGTCTTTGCACGTTCTCCGCATGGGCGACAGACAGCGCCATCCTGGTATTTGGCAATTTTTGCTGGATATCTCCCTATTGAAAGCTGCCATAAAACTAGGACCTGGCAACTATTTATTGCCCCAAAAGCTCATCTTTCAACTGATACCCAGACCCTGGGGAAATGACATCTTTTTCCCCAGAAAATGGCCTCTCTTTACACCTTCTCCACATGGCCGACAGGCGATGCCATCCTGGAGACTTGGCAATTTTTGCTGGATATCTGCTAAACAAAAGCTGACAACAAACAGGACCCTGCATGTCCTTAAAGCCCCAAAGCCCACATTTAAACTGATATCCAGACCCTGGGGAAATGACATCTTTTTCCCACAGAAAATGGTCTCTCTTTGCACCTTCTCGCATGGCTGACACTAGGCGCCATCCTGGAAAGTGAACAAGTTTAATAGATTTCTCCTAAACAAAAGCTGCCAGCAACTAGTACCTGGCAAATATTTAATGCCCCAAAAGGCCAACTTTAAACAGATACCCAGACCATACGGAAATGATGTCTTTATCCCCCAGAAATAGGCCTCGGTCTGTACATTCTCCGCATGGCCAGCAGAGGGCACCATTCTGGAAATTGGAAAACTTTGCTGGAATTCTCCTAAACGAAAGCTGCCAATGTCCAGGACCCTGCATGCCCTCTAACCCGCAAAGGCCGTCTTCAAACTGATACTCAGTCCGTGGGGAAATGACGTCTATTTAGCCCAGAAAATGGCTTCTCTTTGCACCTTCTCTGAGAGGAGGACAGAGGGCGCCAAACATAAAATTGTCCATATTTTCTGGATATCTGCTAAACGAAAGCTGCCAGTAAACAGGACCCTTCATGTCCTTAAAGCCCCAACGGCCATCATCAAACTGGTACCCAGACCTAGGGGAAATGATTTCTTTTTCCCTCAAAAAATGGCCTCTCTTTGCACATTCTATGCGTGGCGGACAGAGGGTGCCATCCTGGAATTTGACACACTATTCTGGAATTCTCCTAAAAAAACTCTGCCAGCAACCAGGACCCTGCACATCCTTAAAGCCCCAAAGGTCACCTTCAAACTGATACCCAGACCCTGGGGAAATGACGTCTTTTTCCCCCAGAAAATGGCCTCTCTTTGCACCTTCTCCAAGAGGAGGACAGATGGCGCTAACATAAAATTGGCCATCTATGCTGGATTTCTGTATAAAAGAAAGGTGCTAGCAACCAACACCCTGCAGGTCCATAAAACCCCAAATGCCATCTTTAAACTGATACCCAGACCCTGGGTTAATGATGTCATTTTCCCCCAGAAATTGGCCTGTCTGTACATTCTCCGCATGGCCAACAGAGGGCCCTATCCTGGAAATTGGCAATTTTTTCTGGATTTCTGCTAAACTAAAGCTTCCAGTAAATAGGAGCCCGCACTTTCTTAAAGCCCCAAAGGCCGTCATCAAACTTATACACAGACCCTGGGGAAAGGACGTCATTTTCCCCCAGAAAATTGCCTCTGTTTGCACCTTCAGCGAGAGGAGGACAGATGGCGCCAAACGTAAAATTGGCCATCTTTTTTGGATATCTGCTAAAAGAAAGGTCCTGGCAACCAGGACACTGCACAATCTTAAAGCCCTAAAGACCATCTTGAAACTGAGACCCAGACCCAGGGGAAATGACGTCTTTCTCCCACAGAAAATGGCCTCTCTTTGCACCTTCTCTGCATGGCCGAGAGACAGCGCCATTCTGGAAATTGGCAATTTTTGCAGGATTTTCCCAAAACGAAAGCTGCTAGCAACTAGGACCTGGCAAATATTAATGCATCAAACTGCGAACTTTAAACTGACACCCAGACCAATCGGAAATGACATCTTTTTCCCCCGGAAGATGGCCTCTGCTTACACCTTCTTCACAGGGCCAACAGAGGGTGCCATTGCGGGAATTGGCACACTTTCCTGGATTTCTCCTAAACAAAATCTGCCAACATCCATGACACTGCACATCCTTAAAGCCCCAACAGCCATCTTCAAACTTATACCCAGACCATGGAGAAATGACGTCTTTTTCCTTTAGAAAATGGCCTCTCTTTGCACATTATATGAGTGGTGGACAGAGGGTGCCATCCTGGAAACTGTCACATTTTGCTGGAACTCTCCTAAACAAAAGCTGCTAGCAACCAGGACCCTGCACATCCTTAAAGCCCCAAAGGCCATCTTCAAACTGATACCCAGACCCTGGGGAAATGATGTCTTTTTCCCCCAGAAAATGGCCTCTCTTTGCACCTTGTCCGAGAGGAGGACATATGGCGCTAACATAAAATTGGCCATCTTTGCTGGATTTCTGTATAAAAGAAAGGTGCTAGCAACCAGGACCCTGCACGTCCTTAAAGCCCCAAAGGCTGTCTTCAAACTGATATGCAGACCCTGGGGAAATGACGTCTTTCCCACCCCCAGAAAATGGCCTCTGTTTACACCTTCTGCGCATGGCCGACAGAAGGCACCATCCTGGAAATTGGCCAACTTTGCTGGATTTCTCCTAAATGAAAGCTGACAGCAACTAGGACCCTGTATGTCTTGAAAGCCCCAAAAACGCCCTCCACAAACTGATACCCAGACCCTTGGGAAAGGACGTCATTTTCCTCCAGAAAATGGCCTCTATTTGCACCTTCTCCACAAGGCCGAAAGAGGGCGCCATCCTGGAAATTGGCCAACTTTTCTTAAATTCTCCTAAATGAAAGCTGCCAGCAACCAAGACCCTGCACATCCTTAAAGCTCCAAAGGCCATCTTCAAACTGATACCCAGACCCTGGGAAAATGATGTCTCTTTCCCCAAGAAAATGGCCTCTCTTTGCAACTTCTCCGCATGGCCGACAGAGAGTGCCATCCTGGAAATTGGCCATCACTGCTGGATTTCTCCCAAACGAAAGCTGTCAACATCCAAGACCCTGCACGTCCTTAAAGCCCCAAAGGCCATCTTTATAATGATACCCAGACCCTGGGGAAATGATGTCTTTTTCCCCCCCAGAAAATGGCCTCTGTTTACACCTTCTCCACATGGCTGACAGAAGGCACCATCCTGGAAATTGGCCATCATTGCTGGATTTCTCCCAAACGAAGGCTGTCAACATCCAAGACCCAGCACGTCTTTAAAGCCCCAAAGGCCATCTTCATGATACCCAGACCCTGGGGAAATGAAGTCTTTTTCGGCCCCAGAAAATGGCCTCTATTTACACCTTCTCCGCATGGCCGACGGAGGGCCGCATCCTGGAAATTGGCCAACTTTGCTGGATTCCTCCTAAACGAAAGCTTCCAGCAATGAGGACCTGGTAAATATTTAATGCCCAAAATGGCCAACTTCAAACTTATACCCGGACCCTGGAAAAATTACATAATTTTCCCACAGAAAATGGCCTCTGTGTGCACCTTCTCCGCATGGCCAACGGAGGGCACCATCCTGGAAATTGGCCAACTTTGCTGGATTTCTCCTAAACGAAAGCTTCCAGCAACGAGGATCTGGTAAATATTTAATGCCCAAAATGGCCAACTTCAAACTTATACCCCGACCCTGGAAAAATTACATAATTTTCCCACAGAAAATGGCCTCTCTTTGCACCTTCTCCGCATGGTCGACAAACGGCGCCATCGTGGAAAGTGGCCAATTTTCCTGGATTTCTCCTAAACAAAATCTGCCAAAATCCATGAGATTGCACATCCTTAAAGCCCCAATGGCCATCTTCAAATGGATAAGCAGACCATGGGGAAATGACGTCTTTATCCCCCAGGAAATGGCCTCTCTTTGCACCGTCTCAGCTAGGCCGACAGAGGGTGCCATCCTGGAAATTTGTCATCGTTACTTGGTTTCTGCTAAGCGAAAGCTGTCAACAAACAGGGCCCTGCACGTGCCTAAAGCCCCAAGGGCTATCATCAAACTTATACCCAGACCATGGAGAAATGACGCCTTTTTCCTTTAGAAAATGGCCTCTCTTTGCACATTATATGAGTGGTGGACAGAGGGTGCCATCCTGGAAACTGTCACATTTTGCTGGAACTCTCCTAAACAAAAGCTGCTAGCAACCAGGACCCTGCACATCCTTAAAGCCCCAAAGGCCATCTTCAAACTGATACCCAGACCCTGGGGAAATGATGTCTTTTTCCCCCAGAAAATGGCCTCTCTTTGCACCTTGTCCGAGAGGAGGACAGATGGCGCTAACATAAAATTGGCCATCTTTGCTGGATTTCTGTATAAAAGAAAGGTGCTAGCAACCAGGACCCTGCACGTCCTTAAAGCCCCAAAGGCCGTCTTCAAACTGATATGCAGACCCTGGGGAAATGATGTCTTTTTCCCCCCCAGAAAATGGCCTCTGTTTACACCTTCTCCACATGGCTGACAGAAGGCACCATCCTGGAAATTGGCCAACTTTGCTGGATTACTTCTAAATGAAAGCTGACAGCAACTAGGACCCTGCACGTCTTGAAAGCCCCAAAAACGCCATCCACAAACTTATACCCAGACCCTTGGGAAAGGACGTCATTTTCCTCCAGAAAATGGCCTCTATTTGCACGTTCTTCACATGGCCGAAAGAGGGAATAACGTGGAAATTGGCACACTTTGCTGGATTTCTACTAAATGAAAGCTGCCAACATCCTGGTCCCTACACGTCCTTTAAGCCCCAAAAGACCATCTTCAATCTTATACCCAGACCTTGGGGAAATGACATCTTTTTCCCCAAGAAAATGGCCTCTCTTTGCACCTCACCTGCATGGCCGACGGAGGGCACCATCCTGGAATTTGGCACATTTTGCTGGATTTCTCCTAAACGAAAGCTTCCAGCAACGAGGATCTGGTAAATATTTAATGCCCAAAATGGCCAACTTCAAACTTATACTCAGACCCTGGAGAAATTACGTATTTTTCCTTCAGTAAATGCCCTCTCTTTGCACCTTCTCCGCATGGTTGAGAAACGGCGCCATCGTGGAAAGTGGCCAACTTTCCTGGATTTCTCCTAAACAAAATCTGCCAACCTCCATGACACTGCACATTCTTAAAGTCCCAACAGCCATCTTCAAATGGATATGCAGACCCTGGGGAAATGACGTCTTTATCCCCCAGGAAATGGCCTCTCTTTGCACCGTCTCAGCTAGGCCGACAGAGGGTGCCATCCTGGAAATTTGTCATCGTTACTTGGTTTCTGCTAAGCGAAAGCTGTTAACAAACAGGGCCCTGCACGTGCCTAAAGCCCCAAGGGCCATCATCAAACTTATACCCAGACCCTGGGGAAAGGACGTCTTTTTCCCTCAGAAAAAGGCCTCTATTAGCACATTCTATGCATGGCGGACAGAGCGCACCATCCTGGAGACTAGCACACTTTGTTGGAACTCTCCTAAACGAAAGATGCCAGCAACCAGGACCCTGCACATCCTTAAAGCCCCAAAGGCCATCTTCAAACTGATACCCAGACCCTGGAGAAATGACGTCTTTCTCCCACAGAAAATGGCCTCTCTTTGCACCTTCTCCACATGGACGACACTAGGTGACATCCTGGAAAGAGGCCAATTTTCCTGGATTTCTGTATAAACAAAAGCTGCCAGCAACTAGAACCTGGCAAATAATTCATGCCCGAAACGGCCACCTTTAAACTGATACCCAGAACAAATGGAAATGATTCTTTTTCCCCCGGAAAATGGCCTCAGTTCACACCTTCTCCATGTGGCCGACAGAGGGCGCCATCCTGGAAATTGGCAATTTTTGCTGGATTCCTCCTAAACGAAATCTGCCAACATCCACGACACTGCACGTTCGTTAAAGCCCCAACGGCCATCTTCAAACTGATACCCAGACCCTGGGGAAAGGACTTTTTTTTCCCCCAGAAAATGGCCTTTATCCACTGTCTCCACTAGGCTGACAGAGGGCGCCATCCTGGAAATTGGTCATCGTTACTTGGTTTCTGCTAAGCGAAAGCTGTCAACAAACAGGGCCCTGCACGTCCCTAAAGCTCCAAGGGCTATCATCAAACTTATACCCAGACCATGGAGAAATGACGCCTTTTTCCTTTAAAAAATGGCCTATCTTTGCACATTATATGAGTGGCAGACAGAGGGCGCCATCCTGGAAACTGTCACATTTTGCTGGAACTCTCCTAAACAAAAGCTGCTAGCAACCAGGACCCTGCACATCCTTAAAGCCCCAAAGGCAGTCTTCAAACTGATACCGAGACCCTGGGGAAATGATGTCTTTTTCCCCCAGAAAATGGCCTCTCTTTGCACCTTGTCCGAGAGGAGGACAGATGGCGCCTAACATAAAATTGGCCATCTTTGCTGGATTTCTGTATAAAAGAAAGGTGCTAGCAACCAGGACCCTGCACGTCCTTAAAGCCCCAAAGGCCGTCTTCAAACTGATACGCAGACCCTGGGGAAATGACGTCTTTTCCCCCCCCCAGAAAATGGCCTCTGTTTACACCTTCTGCGCATGGCTGACAGAAGGCACCATCCTGGAAATTTGCCAACTTTGCTGAATTTCTGCTAAACGAAACCTGCCAACATCCAGGTCCCTGCATGTCCTTAAGGCCCCAAAAGGCCATCTTCAAACTGTTACCCAGACCTTGGGGAAATGCCCTTTTTTTTTCCCCAAGAAAATGGCCACTGTTTACACCTTCTCCGCATGGCCGACAGAGGGCACCATCGCGGAAATTAGCCGACTTTGCAGTATTTCTGCTAAAAAAATGCTCCCAACATCCAAGACACTGCACGTCCATAATGCCCAAATGGCCATCTTCAAACTACTACCCAGACCCTGGGGAAATGCTGTCTCTTTCCCCAAGAAAATGACCTCTCTTTGCACCTTCTTCGCATGGCCCAAAGAGGGCGCCATCTTTCAAATTGGCCAACTTTGCAGGATTTCTCCTAAACGAAAGCTGACAGCAACTAGGACATTGCAAATATTTACTGCCACAAAAGGCCAACTTTTAACTGATTCCCAGACCCTAGTGCAATGACGTTGCCTTCCCCCAGAAAATAGTCTATGTCAGCAAATTCTCTGCATGGCGGACACATGGCGCCATCCTGGAAATTGGCAATTTTTGCTGGATTTCTACTAAACGAAAGATGCCAACATCCAGGACCCTGCATGTCCTTAAAGACTCATGGCCATCTTCAAACTGATACCCAGACTTTGGGGAAATGATGTCTTTTTCCCCTAGAAAATGGCCTCTCTTTGCCCCTTCTCTGCATGGCCGACAGAGGGCACCAAACAGAACCCTGGCAAATTTCACTGTATAAAGTCCCAAAGGCCAGCTTTTAACTGATACTCAGACGCTAGGGAAATGACTGCTTCTTCCATGAGAAAATCACCTGTGTTTGTGGCCAATCTGCCTGGCCGACTGAGGCGCCATCCTGGAAATTGGCAAACTTTACTGGTTTTCTCCAAAATGAAAGCTGCCCTGCAAGAACATAGAGCTCCAAAGGCCAGCTTTAACCTGATACCCAGAGTCTGGGGAAATTACTTCTTTTTCCCATGGAAAATGGCCTCCGTTTGCAGCCACTGACCTTGTCCAACACAAGATGTCAAGCTAGAAATTGGCAATTTTTGCTGGATTTCTCCATAAACAAAAGCTGCCAGCAACCAGGACCCTGCATGTCCTTAAAGCCGCAAAGGCTTCTTCAAACTGATACCCAGACCCTGGGAATACGATGTCTTTTTTCCCCCCAGAGAATGGCTTCTCTTTGCACCTTTACCGCATGGCCAGCAGAGGGCGCT
Source organism: Serinus canaria (assembly GCF_022539315.1). Classification (NCBI taxonomy): domain Eukaryota; kingdom Metazoa; phylum Chordata; class Aves; order Passeriformes; family Fringillidae; genus Serinus; species Serinus canaria. The sequence continues at coordinate 5,478,846 of NW_026108147.1, read as the reverse complement.
AAACAGTAAATTGGCCAACTTTGCTGGATTTCTCCTAACTGAAAGCTGACAGCAACTAGGACCTAGCAAATATTTAATGCCCCAAAAGGCCAGCTTTAAACTTATACCCAGGCCCTAGGGAAATGACTGCTTTTTCCATCAAATAATGGACTCTTTTTTTCCCATGGAATATGGCCTCTTAATTGCGGCCTCTCGGCCTACCAAAAGTGCACTGCCAAGCTAAAAATTTGAGAACTTTGCTGCATTTCTCCAAAATTAAAGCTGCCAGCAACTAAGACCCTTCAAGGTCTTAGAGCCCCAAAGACTAGCCTTAATCGGGTACCCAGACCCTGGGGAAGTGACTTCTTTTTCCTTCAGAAAATGGTCTCCGTTTGCAACCATTTCATTTGGCGACCATCCCGTGCCAAGCTAGAAATTTGAATACTTTACATGATATCTCTAAAATCTGAAATCTGAAATATGTAAATACTATAATCTGCCAGTATCTAGGAGACAGGTTGTTCTAAGAGGCTAAAGGCCACCTTGAATCTGATAGCGTAACCTTGGGAAAATGACTTTTATTTCCAATTCATAATGGCTCCCTTTGCAGCCACTTGGCCTGGTCAGCAGTGCTGTGACAAGCTAGAAATTGGCAAATTTTGCTGGATTTCTCCAAACTGAAAGCTACCAGCAACTGGGATCCATCAAGTCCTTAGGGTTAGGGCCCCAAGCACCACCTTGAATCTGTTACCCAGACCCTTTGGAAATTACTTCTTTCACCCATGGATAATGGCCTCAGTTTGCGGCCACTCAGCCTGGGTGACAATGCGGTGCTAAGCTAGGAATTGGCAAACTTTGCTAAATTTTGTCAAAACGAAAGCTACCAGAAACTGAGACCCAGCAAGTCCTTAGGGCCCCAAAGGCCAGATTGAATTAGAATCCCGGACCCTGGGGATGTGACTTCTTTTTCCTATGGAAAATGGCCTCCGTTTGCAACCAATTCCCTTGGCGACCGTGTGGTGCTAAGCTAGAAGTTGGCAAACTTTGCTGGATTTTTGTAAACCTAAAGGTGCCAGGAACTAGGAGACAGGACAATCTTAGAGCCCCAAAGGCCACCTTGAATCTGATACCCAGAAACTTGGGAAATGACTTTTTTTTCCAATGCATCATAGCCTCCATTAGCCGCCACTCAGCCAGGCCAACTGTGGTGTGCCAAGCTAGAAATTGGCAAACTTTGCTGGATTTCTCCAAAACGAAAGTTACAAGAAGCTGGGACCCTTCAAGTCCTTAGGGCACCAAACACTACCTACAATCTGATACCCAGACCCTTTGGAAATGACTTCATTTTCTCATGGAAAATGGCCTCCGTTTGCGGCTACTCTGCAGGGCTGAAAGTGCAATGCCAAGCAAGAAATTTGCAAACTTCACTGGATTTCTCCAAATCTAGAGCCGCCAGCAACTAAGACCCTTCACGTCCTTAGAGCCTCAAAGACAAGCTTTAATCGAATACCAAGACGCTGGGGAAATGACTTCTTTTTCCCATGGGAAATGGCCTCTGTTTGCAAACACCTGCCTTGGCAACCGTGACGTGCCAAGCTAGAAATTTAGCAAACTTTCCTGAATGACTCTAAAGGTAAAGTTGCCAGGAACTAGGAGACAGGACGTTCTAGATCCACAAAGCCCAGCTTGAATCTTCTGGCCAGACGCAGAAGAAATTACTATTGGCTGTGTGCAGCAGAGCACTGAGAAAGGCACTGGCCCAGTCAGCTGCTGCCATGTTGGGCACAAGCTCTGCTGCCCAGAAGGGCCCCGTAGTGCAGACGGACACGTAGCGGTCATAGCACATGACGGTCAGGAGGGAAACCTCTGCTGAAAAGAAAAAGACAAACAGAAAGAGCTGTGCAGCACATCCTTTGTAGATGTTCCTGGTGTTCCAGAGGTAACTCTGCATGGCTTTGGGGACAGTGGCGCAGATGGAGCCCAGGTTAATGAGGGCCAGGTTGAGCGGGAAGAAGAACATGGGCGTTTGCAGGTGGTGGCCGCAGGCTACGGCGCTGATGATGAGGCCATTGCTCAGGAGGGCAGCCAGGGAGATGCCCAGCAAGAGGCAGAAGTGCAGGAGCTGCAGCTGCCACGTGTATGCCAATGCCAGCAGGAGGAAGTGGCTGATGGAGCTGCTGTTGGACATTTCTTCACTCTGGGTAGTGTGGACTGTTGAAAGAAGATATTGACAGTCTGGGACCAACTTCTTTGAGTCAATCCTATGCTATTTTCTTACACATCCACTGAAAATTATTTCTCTTTCTTTGGGAAAATTTCACTTACCTTTTATTTTACTTTTATTTTTGAGTCTGGGTTTCTGCTGCTGCTGAGTTACTGCCTCATCTTCAGTACTACTGTCAGTCTGAATACTAGGGAGCCCAATGGCAAAACAGGGCTACCTGTGCCCCAGGGCAGACCTGCTGGTCCCCACACAGGTGTCCTTTGATCATTACACCTTGCTCTATTTCAGGGTGATCAAATTTAAAACATGAACAAGAAAATAAAGTCGAGTTAGTCTGGCTCTCTGCTGCCTGGAGTTGTGCCTACTGGGAGCTGTTTCTCTGTACTCAAACCTTGTCCCTTACACTGCGGCCCAAGCCCAGCCCAGCCCTGGGGGCTCAGCTCTGCCCTGCAGACCCCTCCCAGCACAGGGCACTGCAGCAGGACCTTAAGGGCAGGGCAGACAAACAGAGATGCTGTGAGCCAAGGTGCTTCTGCTGCTGTCTGTAGGGAGAGGAGAGTGAGGAGGCACTTTCTGGGGGAGATGTGAGGCACGTTTTCTGATGCCCAGAGTGACAGTGCAGGAGTCTCACCGAGTGGGAGCTTCAGACAAGCCCCCGTCTTAGGCTAAGATTTTTGGGTACAGCTTGAATTAGGAGGTCTACACCTAAACCACTCTGGCTCAAAGAAAGAAAGAAATAGTATAGATTAGGAGTCAATGTAACTTACCACCAAACTGGCAAGAGTGTGCACAAAGTTCTTTCACTCAACCAAGAGAGGAACCACAAAACCAGCATCTCAACTTTGGGGGAAAAGCCCCACACATTTCCAGGGAATGTGCAGAAACTTCTACTTTGTGAAAGTTTAGTGTAGCTTTAATAGATTGTGAAGTAAAGTGTCTGTCAGAAATTCCAGCTTATCTTTCCACAATCTTGCTTCCACAGCAAGATGTTTATTGTCAGCCACAAGTGCCACTTCCGTGGCACCCAAATAACCATGAGACAAGCGGTCATTAGTGATTTATTTCACCAATTAGCAAGCTCTTGTGGCAGGTAACATGTCCTGCTACACTGGCCCCAGCTGGATTTAGTTCCATTCCCCACGACTCTCTGGTCTTGGGCATCATCCAGTTTCTCATCCAGCAAAGAGTTCCCCTGTCCAGTCCATGAGCAGCCAGCTTCTCCAGTGTCAAAGGCTTTACTAATGTCTATAAATATACACCCGCCACCCTTCCCTCATCTACTGAATGGGTCATTCTGTCACCACCTGCAGACCCTTGACCTGGGCGGGAACAACCTGCGGCACTTGGCAGCCATTGCATTCCAGGGCCTCCCGCGGCTTGCTGGTTTTACCTGGACCACAGCTGACTGCTCGAGGTGAGCGTGGCCGCGTTCCAGCTGGTGCAGTTGACACTGGGCGTGCTGGTCCTGCGTGCCAATGTGCTGCACTACCTGAGCTGACACCTGTGGCAACTGCCACATTTCCGCTACCTGCATAACCTCTGTGACCTGAAGCTGCAGGGGCAGCAGCCATATGGGATGTGTGTGGTCCCACAACGCTTCTTGCAGGGCCTCAGTGCCTTGTGCTCGCTCTACCTGTCATAGAACTTGCTCTCAGCCATCTCTGCCGATTCCTTCAATGACCTGGCTGCAGTGTTGCAGCCCAAATTGCTGTTAGTAAAGTCCAGGGTAAAGAAGCAAAAAGGGTCTTTGCATAATATCCACAGATGTTTAATTCAGCTGCGCGGTAACGTGTTTGGGTTCTGGGCACACACATATGGAGGGTCCAGGTTTCTCTCTCCCCAGGGGCCCAGGGTCACCAGGGTCTCGGAGCAGTATAAAGATAAGGGCCAAGATAAGGGAGTAGGGAGGAAGTGGCTCAGGGATGCAGGAACAGACACAGGAACAGGGGAAGGAGCCAATGGGGTCTTATCAGCTTTTTGAGGGAAGCTTCTTGTGTTTCCCCAACCCAGGGGATGCCCCCAGGGTCTTCACACTGCAGTACCTGATGCTGGCTGGCAGCAAAAGCAGGATGGGCCATCTGCCCACTGGCATCTTCAAGAACCTGAGCCAACTGTGCAGCCTGAACCTGGAGAGTGCAGGGCTGCGCAGCTTTGGCCCTGAGGTCTTCTGCAGCCTGACACGACTGAAGGAGCTGCGCCTGGCCAAGAACGAGCTCTGTACATTGGATATGACTCTGGCCATGGATTTGCTGCTTTAAAATGTTTTGCTTTCCATAAGTTGTCTGGGCTGTGTTAAGAGGTCATTGTTTCACCTTTTATAAATACAGAGATTATGATGATGCTACTTATTAATCTCCCTTGCAGCACATCTGCAAGACAGATACTTTGCTCTCCAGACTTTAACTTGTGCAGAATTTACCCTTCCCTTGCTCATAATTTTCTTTTGCTGGGCTACTCCCAGTGAACATCACCAAATCCCACAAGACCAGTCTTGGCTGCGCCAAAATAAAATTAAACTGTGAATGTTATTTTTCTCAAGGATTTTAAGGTTTATAAATCCCTGTTCTGAAGTGATATGAGGCGTGGCAGGCAAGACCTAAAGGGTTTAGAGATAAAAGCAGCGTTTTTCCTATGTTATTTACAAAAAATAAAATATTTTCACTCAGACATGGCAGGCTCTCCCTGCTGCTGCAGGGTTTGGGAAGGGAATTTGGGGACGTCCAGCAGGTCCTGACACCTCATTTTTCCTTAAGTGAAGATTCTGAAATGGGAAAGGAAAAGTATCTGGAAATATTAGAAGCTGAGGAAAACTACCCAAATAGTGGTTGTTGAGGCTGTTGCCTGTGTTTTGGTCAGCAAAAGAATAGGTTGGAAGGGCCTCTGGAGATCAACCAAAAAAATATCCTGGTCTGGCACAATCACCTCACCTCAGAATGTCTGGGGTTTGGGAGGTGAAACCGAATTTGTGTCCCTGAAGGGACAGATGGAGTTTTCTCCAGATTTGAGTTTAAAGGAAACAGAACTGTGAGTGTTTGTGAAAAACACGTTCACTCTTTTGTGAAAATTTTAGAAGTTTAATAAAGGACAATAGGAGACAAGGACCATAAAGCAAAAGTTATTACGGTTGGGTGCATCTTGGTACTCAGCCAAGACCACACTGTCACCTTTGGGGATACCCCTTAAATATCTTTTCCCTTACATCAGCCTGTTGCATATTCATAGACTCTTATGTATATCTATAAACTAGTTTACATTTTCCAGGAACTATTTCACATGGCCCTTCCTTTGGTCCGCCTTTTTAGAGTATGCGTGTTTCTTGGCTCTGGTTTTGACTCCTTCTCCTAATCACTTCCAGTTTGGGCCTTGGTCCATGCTTTCTTCAGATGGTGAGTGCTGATAGTTGGCATATCTGTAGAATGTGTCCTCATCCTGCGTTCATTGGATTTTATCCCCTCCAAGCAGGCATTTTAACACAAGCATAGTTATTTCACTACTGTGTCTAAGCTTAATTGACAGTAGAAATACAAACGATATCTTTATAAAAAAGTTACTTTAACATCACACATATAAAATCCATTTTAATATTTGCAAAAAGCTAATATTATAATTTGTATCTATAACAGTGTTGCACTGCTCTCAGCTGGTTTCTGTTCTCTTAGCTCTGTGGGATGTGGCAGGACAGGTGAGGTTCCTCCCTGACCACCTCTTCGTCAGCCCACCTCCTGAGTCCTTCTGAAAGGCTGCCAAGGAAGCAACCCACTTCACTTCCCTCATCCATCCAGGAACTCTCCCATCATGGAAGGCAATTAGATCGGTTCTGTGATGTAATTTTATGGAGTCCAGTGGGGAACCTTCTCCCTGCCTTCCTCCTGGTTTATCACACACCTCTTCCTGCTTTATTCTCTGTTGCTCTGTCCTGCTCCCTGTGCTATGAGTGTCAGGCAGGGGTGGGGGGGAATTGGCAGGAGACAAAGACCCCTCACCTCTGAAGTGGCTGCCAGAATGCGGGCTGGGTCTTAGATCTCCAGTGCCATACCAGGAGTGGGGAACTGCCTCGATATGGGGATTTACCAAAGGCAGAAACTTTAGAACTACTTGCTCTAATGTACCAGACACAAGCTACGACAGGGAGCAGGCAGAAAAGAAGGGAGGAGGCTCTCCATCTTGAGGTTCCACAAGGAACAGTTTATTGCAGTTGAAGGGAGGAGGACAAAAAGCCCTTAACCCTATTGTGCAAAGGGTTTTGTACAGATACAAGTCAGGGAGTGGATACAAACAGCTAACCAATAGGGAATCCTCAGGGGAGGAGTGCGGAGATTACACAAGTGTCTGGGGCCCATTGGGGTAGGAGGGTGGAGAGGATGGGTCACATGGGGTAATGGGGGCTTGGAGGAGTAGGGGAATTCCAAATGGGTTTTGCAGGACAGGGATTGGCCTGAGGTTTAAGTGGCAGGGAAGGTTCGGGAATCAAGGGCTGGGTTGCCTTGACAGGCAGGGAAAGAGCTGGAACAAGAGGCGGGGAATAGCATGAGGGACAGCTTTGAGGGAGGGTAAAACCCAGGGGTAAACCAACTTGGGGGTACAACAGAACAAACCGCTTAACAAGGAATCAATAAAATAAATTCAAACTGCAACAGCCCCAATGTTCATGTGGCAACAGCTTTTATTTCCCAAGCCCTTGCTTATACAGGGAATTTGAAAAATCCCATCTGGATACTTTCATAGGTCAGAACTCTATGCCCCTTCAGGTCCCGGCCAAGGAAATGCCTGCAGTCTTGGGAGAGATGTGACTGGGCGAGGCCCCTGTCAGTCAAATCAGGGCCTGGTTGGTTTGTCTATCACAAACCAACTAAAATATGATAACACTGTGCCATCATTTATCCCCATGCCATGTTTCCTCTCTGTATCCCTCTGTCCTGCTCCCTGTGCTCTCATTCCTCCCTGTAACTAGCAGAACGATCTTTCCCCCAGTTGTCCTTATGCCATCATCACATGTGAGTTGCTCCTGCTTTCACAGAATCACAAAATCAGTTTGGTTGGAGGGGACCAGTGGGTCTTCTGGTTCAACTTTCCTGCTCAGGCAGGATCATCCCAGGACACATGGCACAGGACTGTGTCCAGACCTACAGTCCCCTGTAAATCCAGATGAGGTTCAGTGTACACAAACCATGTGATGGAAGTTCCTACTTTGAGGTGCCATCACCATATACCAACTCACTGGCAGTAATGTCATGGAAAGGAGAACAAAGAGCAGATAATTTGGTTACCAAACTCTCACAATATGAAGAAAGTATCTTTTTCACCCTATGGGCCTGCATCTTGTCTGTGGAAAAGACCTCCAGCAACTGAAAGAAGTGCCCTATGCTCCACTAGTACAGACTGTAGTCTATAAGGGGGCAAGTGCCCCCGGCTCAAGAGAGAGGGGCAGGCACACCACAAGGTAACCTGTGGTTTTACTTGCCTGTCCATGGTGAAAACATATGGGAAGTGGTATGGAAAACCCACCTCTGCCTTGGCAGCAAAGGTATGTGAGTTGAGAGGAAAAATTAACCACCACAAAAAACTCTTCAAGGAAAAATGCCACTCATTTTCTACTGGGCAAGTCCTCAGGCAGAATTGAAGGGCTGATGTTACTTCTGACCCTCTGGAAGGGACCTCCAGGTCATATTTACAAGAAGCAAGCAACAAGTACCATGATCAGAGCTAGAGGGGCCCTGGTTCCAGCCAGGTGTGTGAGAAGGACAGTGGGGTCAGTTGGACTGTGTGGATCCATGGGCCTGGCACAGCAGAGCCACAGGAGAACAAGGCTTTAGTTGACACGGGTGCACAATTTACCCTGAAGTCATCATGCAGGGGCAGAATGTATCTCTCATTCTGGGATGACAGGAGGATCCCAACAGGGACTATACTGGAAACTGAAGTGCTCCTAACTGGGCAGGAGTGGCAGAAAAATGCCATTGTTCCTGGCCTAGAGACTCCATGTATCCTTGGCACAGATCACCTCTGAAGAGGTATTTCAAGGACCCAAAAGAACATCATTGGGCTTTGGGAGAGCTGTGGAGACAGAAGAAATTAAGACAGCTGAATCCCTTGCTTGGTCTTTCAGAGGACCCTTCTGCTGTGGGACTGCTGAGGTAGTTGAAGAACAGCAGGTACTGATAGTCAGCATAACAGTGTCCCATTGGCAACATGGCACCGACTGGGACTTCAGCATCCATGACACAGACAAGAAAACCAGGGCATTGGGAACAGCCAGGACTTGGGAAAGCCAGGTACTACCTGACTCACCTGATCTCCTGCTGTGCCCAGGTGACCCCGGTGGGTGTTGGACATGTCTGGGTGTGTCTGCCTGCAGCTCAGCAAAGCCTTTGGCACTGCCTCCATCTCCCTGCCTCTCCTGGAGCACCTGCAGCTTGCGGCTGGAACAGGTGCCTCTCGCTGGGAGCACCTGGCTGGTGGCCAGGCCAAGAAAGAGTGGGAATGGGGCCACAGCCAGCAGGGGCTGGGCACTGCTGGAGTTCCCCAGGGCTCAGTGTTGGGGCCGGTCCTATTCAACATCTGGCCTGGGTGGACAGCTAGGGGCAACTGGGAGGCTTGATGGGGTCAAATGAGGAGTGTGGTGGCCCACTGGGAAAACCAGGGGTTAACTGGGAGGTCTGTGAGGCAATGTCCTCAAGAGACCCCAAAGCCCACCATGGTTTCACTAACACCCCAATCTGCTTCTCCCAATGGATTTCATGGACAGTTGTAATCCTTGACTGACCCCCACTGGGGACTGGGAGGCACAGGGAGCTACTGGGACCATGTTGGTAGCCAAGACACACTGGGCACAAATGGAAGATGTTGGAACCATGTTGGGGGTACTGGGACCATAACTGGGGCAACTAAAATCATACAGGAGGGGACAACTGGACCACACAGGGTTCATAGTGGGAGTGTCTGGAATCACACTGGGGGCAACTAGTATTATACCGGGAGTGACTGGGATCATAGTGGGATCATTCTAGTAGGGACAGGAATTGTTTGGGACCGTTGGAGATGTGACAGGGATCACACTGGGAGTCGTTGGGATCATACTGGACTCACACTGGGAGTGACAGGAAAGCACTAAAATCATACTGCAGGGGACTGGAATCATACTGGGATCATTCTGGGAGTAAATGGAACCATGCAGATGACCGGGAGCCACGGGAACCACACTAGGACCATTAGAGAGCCCGTACTGGCACCGCACGGGGACGATAACTGAGACTACCCTGAGAACACCAAGGCACGGGGTGCCTGGGGGCGGGGCCATGCAGAGTTATGCTAATGAACCCTCGGCGGACGCGGCACCATCGAGTCGCGGAGCCCAGCGGCGCAGAGCGGTCGCGCGCCCCGATTGGCGCTCGGAGGGAAGTGACGTCACGACCGGCGCGGCGGGGGATTTGAACGACGCGGCGCGGTGGATCCCGGGAGTGGCGAGGGGGCCCCGGACACCTGAGTTCGCCCTGACTCTCCCTTCCCCAGCCACCGGCTTCCCTTCTGAACTCGCCCTGACCCTGCGGTGGACTCGGCCCCAAAATGCCCCGCCCCAAACCCACTCCCCGGCGGCTCCGGGGTTCCCCAGCCCGCCCATCGCCCCGGCCGCGGGCACGCAGTGAGTGAGGGGAGGGGGATTCCTCTTACAGACACCCTTTATGGACCTCCCACATCGAGCCCCTTTCAGGCCCCCCTCTAGAGCACTCCTATGGACTCCTCCTATTGTTGTCCTCCGCCCCCAGCCTGTGCTCTATATACCACTATATGCTTCCATCACCTACAGTCCCCTCACTCTCCCCCGACCCCCATTCTCCCTGTCCCCTATAACTTCCCTATATCGGCTATCACTGTAGCTCCCTATAGATCCTTTATACCCACAATGAATGTCCCCCCAGACCTTACAGATCCCTTATAACCCCCACAGCTTCCCCCTGCCCCCCCGACGCCTATAGCCCCTCCCCAATAGATCCCCTGTGTTCTGCCAGTCCTATAGATCTCCTGTACCCCCCACGTTCTTTCAGAGCCCCCCATCTGTGCAGCCCAGGCTAAATAGATCCCGTAAAGCCCCCACAGACTTCTATCTGATGCCCCCGCAGGGCGCCGCCCAGGTCAGCGGGCATTGCAGGAAATCCGCAAGTACCAGAACAGCACCCGCCTGCTGCTGCGCCGCGGCCCCTTTGCTCGCCTGGTGAGAATCCCCCACATCCCTAAAATCCCCAGACACTCCGATTTCCCTCACAGAATCTTCCCAGCACCCCCCATGGACTCACAAACTCCCCTGAGACCACACAGATCCTCTCAGATACCCATAAAATCTACTTTGGGACCCCCAAACCCCTCCAGGACCCCCCCAATTTCACCCCAGAACCTCCAACATTGGGATCTTCCAAACCACTCTGGATCCCCTCTCCTGGGATCTCCAAATCTAGAACACCCCAGATCAACCCTCTCAGACCCTGCAACTTCCCCCAGAGCCTTCAAATCCACTCTGGGACCCTTCAGCTCCCCATAGAACTCTCCCAAATACCCACTGGAACCCTTCAAACAATCCCTAGGACCCCTTCAAATCCAACCCCAAATCCAACCTGGCACCCTCCAGTCTCCCCTTGGACCGCATCCCAAAAACCCACCGGGATTTTCCAACCCTCTACAGACCCACCAAGTTACCCTCTAGAACCCCAGAGCACCCCTTGGGACTCCTCAAGACTATCCCTTTTCCCCCCAGGGCCCCCCTCAACCCTGTTTCAGCCCTCCCCATATCCTTGTCCTCCCCATCCTCATGACATGGTGGGCCTGTCCTCCCCCACCATCCTTGCATTTCCCCCAATGTCATTCTGTGGTTCCAGACATCCTTGTGTCCTGCTGCCTTCAGAGGCTGCATGGATTGAGTGTTCCCTGTGCCCCTCCTGCCATACTGGCACTGTCCCCCCCCCGTTCCATCGGGGTGTCCCCGTGTTCCCATGGCTGAGGGTGTTCCCAAGATGTTCCCGGAGTGGTGCTTCTCCCCTGCCTCCCACCTGGGAGATCCCAGGGTGTCCCCATCATGATGTTCCCACATCCCCACTCCCCAGTGTATCCCCAGGTGTTCCTGTCCCCAATGTTCCTCTCCCTGGGGTGTCCCCAAAGTGTCTCCACGTCTCCAGGGTGTCGCCATGGTGGTGGCCCAGCCCGGATGTCCCCAATGCCCCCATATCCCCTCCATGTTGTCCCAATGTCCCCGCACTCCCTGTGACTTTGCTGCCCCCATGTGCTCTCCTCCCTGTGCCCTCCCTGCTGCAGGTGCGGGAGATCTGCCTACTCTTCACGCGTGGGGTTGATTACCGCTGGCAGCAAATGGCCCTGATGGCACTGCAGGAGGTAGGGCTTGGGGGACCCAGGTGTGGTGGAGGGGGGGTCACAGAGGGGCTGGAGAGGTCCTATGGGTCCTGCAGAGGGATCCAGGGACCTAGGGGGGTGGGGAAGGGGCTGAGGGGGATCTCATGGGTGCTGAGAAGGTTTCCATGGGGGTTGGGTATCTGTGGGTGCTAGGGGTGTCTCTGGGGGGCTGGGGAGGTCCAGGAAGGTCTCTTTGGATGCTTGGATGAGGCTGAGAGGTTTGTTGAGTGTATGTGATGGGAGCTGATGGGGAGTCTAGGAGGGTTTCCATTGGCTGGGGGAGGGTCTATGGGTTCGGGGACAGGGTTCCATGGATGTTGAGAGGGTCTCTGGGTGGGGGGGCGGGGGGGTCCCTTATTCCTGGGGTCTGTCGGGGATTGAGGATGGGTCACTTGGTGTTGATCCCCCCCTAACACATTTACAGGCACAAGGTGATTCGGTCACCCATGGGTGGGTTTGGAGGGACCCTGCCCTCTGGGTGTGTGTTTGGGGAGGGTCTCTGGCTCCGGGGGGAGGTGTGGGGGTTGGGGCATGCTGGGGGCTTTGGGGACCTTCCCTCAGGTTTTGGGACACAGGCAGCAGAGGCCTTCATGGTGCGGTTGCTGGAAGATGCTTACCTGTGCTCACTCCACGCCCGCCGAGTCACCCTGTTCCCCAAGGATCTGCAGCTGGCCCGGCGCCTGCGGGGACCTGAGGCAGGGGGCACCTGAATGAGGACCCCCTGGGGGTCTGTCCTGACAATCTCACACCCATAATCTTACTGGGACCTCCTATGGGACCATCATGCTGAGACTCCCCCACCATGGGGTCCCCCAAATCCCCCACATGGACCCACCCCATAGACTCCCCCACCTCAGGATCCCCAACAACCCCTTCAGGGACCCATCCCAGGGTAGAGGTCCCCTTCCTTAGTCCGGCACCCCTGAGATTATTGAGGACCCCTACCCATGATCTCCCTGGAACTCCCATCACCAGTATGCCAGTCCCAGGGAAACCTACCCAGAACCTCCACCCTAGTGGAGGCCCTCCCAGTTCTGCTGTACCCCAATAAATGTTTGTGACCCCTAGGTGCTGATGCTGGGGAGGATGGAGGGGGTTTGGAGGTGAGGCACCGCGGGGAGGAACTCTGGAGGGGAGGAGAACCCACAGGGAGAGGGCCTCTGACAGTATTTTAGGTGAGGGCACGTGGGATGGGGGGCCAGGAAGGTTTTGGGGTCTAATGGGTTCTATGTATAGTGGTGGTGGGGGGTCGTCTAGGGGGTGGCACTTAGGGGATTCGCTTTTTGAGCAGAGGTCAGGGCTTTGGGGCAGTGCTTACAGGTGCCTTGAACGTGGGTAGGGATGTCTGTGGGGGGCGGGCCTTAGTACCCCATGAGGGTGGGGCTCTGGAGGTCTCCTGTCCATGGGTGGAGCTCTGGGGGTGGGGCTTCAACGGGGTCCCCTCTATGGGGTGGGGCTTGGGGGGGGCAATGGGGGTTCTGGGCACTTCCAGACTGCTGTTCCTGCTGATGCTACTCGGGGTGCTGCTGAGTGGGGAGGGGTGGGGCCTGCACCTGAGGGCACAGGAGGGACCCCAGAATGGACCTGCCCAACCCTGTCCTGGGACCCCCAACACCCCCCCCCCCCCCCCATGCCTTGGAGACCCCTCCCGAGCCTCAGCACCCAAAACCTACCCTGGGACACCAAATTCCCTTAAACCTGCCCATCCCTGCCATCCTTGGGGTTCCCTCTGAGTCCCCCAAACCTCAGGGACCCCAAATATCCCCCTAAAATCTGAGCCTAGCCCCCACCCACTTGGTTTGGGATACCTCCAGTTTTGGGGTCTCTCAACCCTCTCTTTTCCCCAGACAGGCTGGTGCTGAGTTTGGTGGGGAATATTTTTGTTACTGAACTTTCAAAGAAAGTTAGCAACATAAATTGTGGACAGGACAGAAAATTTCTTTGACGCTCTAAGGACCTGATAAGCAGCAGTACATCTGATAATGAGGAAATCACCTCATTAAAACCCCAAATTAAGGATGAAACCTTCTATGATAGTCAGTGTATCCACACTGTTACTAAAACAGTGTGGTACACAGCAGCCAAGACAGCAAAGTTCAAGGAAAAGTGTAGCAGACTTACATAGTAATCAGAAACTGGATATGTTTGGAGAGTGCCTCTGGCAGGGAGAGATTAAATTATTTGTCTGAGGCAGAGGCCCAAGGCTTCTGGAGGCCTGAAGTATTTTTAATGGTGAGTGACCAGAGAAAACTGTGGTCTTGAACTCAGAGTGCCACCCATTGAGCAGGAGGTTGAATCCATTAGAGAGGAGTGATTTGCTTAGGATCAAGACCCCAACAATAGATCGTGGGACAGAAAGTGTACAGAAGGCAGTGTTTTTGCAAATGATGAATGACAAATGTTCCAGGACAGCCCTCACCTACATCACTGGTTAACCAAGAATGTGGCTGCCATGGTTAGAGTTTTGCTGGATGTGATAAAACACTGCAGCAGAATTTCAGGATCACTTGAAGCAAGTGTTAACCCCACAGAAAGGAAGCCAAGGGAAAAGACCCTTATTGTGGGGAAAGAGATCTTTAGGGCTAATTAGCTATGGCAGAAGAATCGGTTTCACTTAACAATGAGTAAACAGAACAACAATCAGGAGATTGGAATTGCACCAAGGAAGCAGACTGCCCAAAAAGGAGCAGCAGGGTCCTAGTGCAAGATGGAATGCAGTTTGAGTGAAAGGCTTGCAGAAAGGAATTTCTTGGGAAGTGATAAATTATCCACTGCTGTTCTGGAGAATGTAGTGCCTGGAATGGAGTGCCTGGGTGTCATGGTTTGAGAGGAAATGAGGTTTTTTTTTTGGGATGGTGTGGTCACGGCAATCGGTGTTCAGATTTTAATATTGGCGCCTGGTTTGTCCACTGAGGGCACGGATACGCCTCTGAGAACACAGGGGGTTAAAAGCTGTGAACTCCCAGGGGAAACTCCCTTTTGGGTTCCAGGTCCTGGAAGAGAGCTGACCTTTCCCTGCCCGGCTCCCAGCTGTGGGGGGAGGGGAGCCATGCGGCCGGAGAGAGGTAGGCCAAGCCTGGACTGAAGGGTGGAGAAGCACTGTGAGGGCGTTGGGCAGCCATCCCCCATTTCCCCCCCTCCCCCGGAGAGAGAGAGAGAGAGAAAGCAGCCTGTGCCTGTGATAGCGCTGCCGGTATGAAGGAGAAGGGGGGGGTGCCCAGCAAGGCAGCCAGCCGTGGGAGTTCATGAACCAAACCAGCAGAGCCTGGTACTTTTAACACTTCTTGGGATGATGGAAACCTTGCAAATGCTGATTCCTCCTGAAGTTGATGAGATTGAGAGAAGTTGAGAAGAATCCTAGGTGAGAAGAGATGATGGAGTGGCATTTGGCTGGACTTTTCTTAGATAGCCATGACAGAACCCTTGAGTTCCTGTGACACAGAGACTGCATTCTAAGAAGAGGCAATGGCTCAGAACCAAGAGAGTGTGGTGATGTGAAAGTGTGTGAACAGAGACGACAAGTGAAGAAAGTGGTGGTGGTGCCCTCCGTCTTCAAAGAAGAAGAAGAAGAGGATGATCTCTGTTCAAGAGACCCCTCAGCCCCAAAAAGTTAAATTTGAAGAGGACAGGTGTCCCAAAAGGAGAGGGACTGTGCTCTTTTTAGAACTAGATAAAGCATCCTTAAAAAGAAAAACCTTAGAAGCTCTGGTCCATGTGCAGTGGTGAGAGCACTAGACATAGAAAGAAGTCACGATAGCAAAATGTTCTCCGGGCGGTGCCACACATGACACGGAAACATGAGAAGTTTCGACTGTTTCCTGGAGAAGTCTGTAGTGCAAGAGAGACTCCTCGCTTCTCGAGGAATTGATTATCTAAAGAGTGGTGATGGACTGAGAGTGAGTGATCTAAAAGGTAGTAACGGAATTAGAAATTGGGGGGGGGGAGGAGGAGGAAATTTAGAAAGTTTTCATCCTGTGTTCTGTGTGTTTTTCCTTGTAGTTTTAAGTTAATAAAGTTCTTTTTTCTTTCAATCTTAAGTTAGAGCCTGCTCTGCTCTGTCTCTGATCACATCTCACAGTAGATACCAAGGAAAAAAGTATTCCACTGAAAGCACTGGCATTGGGCCAAGCTCAAACCATGATACTCAGGAAAAGGAATTTCTTGGGAAGTGATAAATTATCCACTGCTGTTCTGGAGAATGTAGTGCCTGGAATGGAGTGCCTGGGGAAATCCTGCTTTTGCCACAAGCAGGATAAAGATGTTAATGTGGGAGTTGGAACTCCTGGGAGACCTATCATTACCATGGCCTCACAGGCTAATGTTATTAATTAGAGTCTTAGAAACAACTTTTGCCATCCTCAGTGAGCTGGGGGCTGGCAGCTGCAAACATTTAAGGAAGATCACGAAAAATAAGACTTACACAGAAATTGAGGTATCAAAGTCACCACTGGCTTCTGAGATGGAGACGGGAGAAAAGCTGAGAATTCAAGTGGATAAACCTATGACTAAGAAAGATCATCTTGGGACTCTACTTGCTTCAGCAGAGTGTAGGGAAAGACAATTAGTTTAGAATTTGAATAGGAAAATTATAGAAGAAAGAAACAATACCTGAGAGAGGAAACCTTATTTATCCCTGTTACTGAGAATTGAACGATTGCTGAAAGAGTTCCAGGAAGGAAAGGAGGAAGATGAAAACTGCAAGAAACAGCAAAGGTAATGCTTAAACAAGCTACCATTTCACTCTGTATTGTGCCAGAGTCCATTCAGGTGCCTGATTTGCAAAAGCATTCCAGGCACAAGCCGAGTGAGACTGAAATGCAACAAGTGGAACCCTATCAATACATACGTACTAATGACCCATACATCCAGATTCCAGTTGGTTCTTGTCAATGATTAATTACATTTCTAATAGATACAGGGGCACAGCATTGAGCACTAATGAAGCAGGATGCCAAGAACCCGGGTGTATGACCCAGACGCTGAGTTAAAATCACTTTAGTAAGTGGAGAAAATGTTATCTGTCAAGCTGCTAAGGTTAATTTATGGGTCCTGGATGAGAAGTGGATATTGACTACTAGCTTTGCAATCGAAGATCACAATGACAATATTTAGGGTTTTGATGTTTTGAATGTTTAAATCTGTTGTCTGCCTGATGGCAGTGAGTCAATGTTAATGTTTGAACATTAGCCCAAACCCTAAAAGGAGTCCAGAGACTGTGCTGACTCCACATGGCACCTGCGCTCCCTGATCCAAAGACTGCTAGTGTGTCCCCATGCTGGATTTTTGCTGCAGGGAGCAGTGGAATTTCTGAAGTTCCGGCCGATTTGGCCCCACTAAGAGCTGAAGTACCCAATACTGCAAGCCTAACAGCCACAATGTAAGCATCTGTGTGCTTGGGCATTGATGGGGTGGTGACAGATTAAAAGAAAAAAGGTACTATCACTCAGTCACACTCCTATCTCTCCTGAGATAGTGGCCAGTGATCATTTTAACACACTCCAGTCTCACAGAACTTGCCAATGTTTAGCCAATGTTTGCTGTTGGCATTGCCACTATGTCACAGATCACAGAATATTCTGAGTTGAAAGGGACCCACAAAGATCATCAAGTCCAGCTGTTAAGTGGATGGGCCATACACAGATTGAACCAACAACTGTGGTGTTATGAGCACTATGCTCAGACCAACTGAGCCAGTCTTAGGGTCTGGCTCATGAAAGAGCCTAACAGACAGTTGTGGCTTATGAACACCAGTACCACATCTACAATCACTGCTGTACTAAACTTTGCAGAACTGTTAGCTCAAATTAGGAGAGCACACCACCCATGGAGGGCAACTCAAATGGCAGGAGACCCCCCCCCCGAAAACACGTGAAGCAGCAACAGCAGTGGACAAGCACTTCATAAAGTAGAAGTTGAGGTTCCTCCTTTTTGAGGAGTTTTTGCAGGTGGAGGAGTTTTTGCAAGACAATGGCCACATTGAGCTGATGCACAATCCAGCCTGCTTGTAATAATGGACAATGGACACGTTCACAAACAATGAATAATGAAAATATTCAGAAATGGGGTTGGTATATCCTTGAAAAAGATACAAGAAGAGTCATTAGGACTCAGCAAGTGTGTCAGCGAGCTTGGGAAAGTGAGAAAAAAGAGAAGTCATGAGTGGACTAGACGACCACAGCAAGCTGTGTGAAAAATTAGATGATCCAATCAGCATTATATTTTAGATGTGTGAACAGCTAGGATTAGCCAATCATATATTAGCTAGAAATGCATGGACAGTAGATAATTATTATAAATATAGTCTTTTTAGGCATAATAAATTTGGCTTCACTGGATCATATTGGTTATGGCGTGATGTCCCTGAACCTCCGCACCCTGCACCTTTGGTGGAGAATGTGGGCACCCCCAGTGTCATAGCACGAGAGGGACTCAAGGACGGCAATTTGGCTTCTGTGCAGAAGATCAGAGCTAGCCTTCGAGGAGTGGAGAATCCATTCAAAAGTATCCTCACTGCCCCAGTGAGAGGAAAAGGTTACTGGAGCTCTGATCGTAGACAACTTGAATCTCGCCCTGATCAAGGTGAGCAGCCGGGGAGGAGATGGGAAAGGTGTTCAGAAACTCCTCCAACATATCCTCTCTAAGAGAGAACAAAAGTATGATGCTTCCAATTTGAAGAGACTATTACACTGGGCTTGGGATCATAATCTCATAGCAGGAGCACAGGTTGCTTTTGAGATTTCGACATGGGAAGCTGTAGGGTGGATGTTGTGGGACTGCATTGCATCCAGGGGGAAAGAGGCAAAAGAGGTGTCTAAGTATGCTACTTTGTGGAAAACTATCATAGAGGTACTGCAGACTTTAAAGGCAGAGAGGAAAGCTGCTGCTGCAACTTGCGCAGCCCTTGCCTCTGAGTCAGAAAAGCCTCAGGCATTTTCGGTATCTTCAGTTCAGCCACTGTTTTCTACGACCTTACTATTCCCTCACATAGCCCGCAACCCCTCAGCTCAGAATTAAGCATCACACTGACTGCTCCTTCAACTCAAAGCAGGAATGAGGAAGCCGCTGCCTCTTCATGGGGGTTAGCCTGCAGAACAAAGGACAGTTGTATTCGGAGTGAAAAAACTGTTGATAATGGTAACTTAGAAACTAAACATGCTATAAAGGATAAGGAAGGAGATGTTATTATGAATAATGCTTCTATTGAAGAGGATTTAAAATCTTTAGTGGACAATTTGCAAAAATTGGTAATTCAACAGAAGGATTCAGTTATCCCCAAAGAGACTATTCTTTTGAGAAAATGGACTTGCCAATGATTGTGGGTTCAGACAGACAACCAGGAAAGCAGTTACCACCCTCTCATTTTGTCTCTGAGCCAGCATCCAAGCCGATTAAACAAAATCCTCCCTCTCACACTGTAAAGAATGTGGAATTAGAGTTGGAATATGACCCTGAAATAGAAGCAGTTCAGAAACAAAAGTGAAAGGGAGTTATTGCAGAAGTAGAAGGGACTTTTCTCTCAAATGACATAGAGGCTTTTCCTGAAGTAACTGGTGCTGCACAGGTAGAATTTGGGAACCTTTCGATTGGAAGATTTTAGAGAGGTTAATAAGAGCTGCAATTTCACAATTTGGTTTAAAGTCCCAACTTGCACAGTCACTTCTGCAGTATGTTTTTACCTCTAACACATTTATTCCAGCTGATGTGTATACCCTAATAAGACTTATAATGCCACTCCACCAGCAGGTGAAGTTCCATAAAAACTGGGAGGAACAGTGTGCCCAGGAAGCAGCAAAACCTCGGGAGCAGGGTGATCCTCTGGATGGTTTAACAGCACAACAGTTACTTGGCAAAGGGCTCTGGGCTACTGTCTCTACCCAGGCTAGGAGCATTGATGATCAGCCAACAACTAGCCTATAATGCCTATAATGCTATCCTTGCACTTCCAGGTGGGTTACACACTAAGTCTTTTACACAAATTCGCCAAGGAGGGAATGAGGATTTTGATAAATTTGTATACAGATTGCATGAAGCTATTTATGATCATCCTGATTTGGATTCTGACACAAAGGTACAATTGTTTAATATGCTGGCTTTTGACAATGCTAATGATAAAACTCGGCAGATTTTGGGTACACTAAAGAAGGGAGCTGATGTCACAGAAATGCTGGAACTGATGGCTAGGACTACAGAAAGGCAAAAAGCAGCCTATGTAGCTGCTGCAGTACAGGATGCAGTAAAACCACTGCTTTCTAAGCTGCAAAAGAAAGCAGAAGGAAAGAACATTAAGTGCTTTAGATGTGGTAAAATTGGACATGTTAGAAGCCAGTGTCGCTCTGCAACTATGAAAAAATGTTGTTCTATCTGCAAAAAAGATAACCACAATACTAAAGAATGTCGGTTCCAGGGAAATGGCCTTGGGAACCCACTCCCCACGTAATGAAAGAAATACAGAGAGCTGCCTGGGTAGCTCAGCCTCCCATGGAGGATGAGGAGGACTTTACTCAATCAGATCGTCAACTTCTGGAAGTGCCGGAGTGGACATGGAAACCGCAGTGGAAGTTACCATCACACGGACTCTGCTGTACACCTGATAGATACTAATGTAAAAGGACCCTTGGGGGATGGGCTTAGTGCTTTTCTGTTAGGGAGATCATCTACCAGTAAAAAGGGATTGGATATAATCCCTGGCGTTATTGATGCAGATTATCAAGGGGTTGTTAAAATTATGGTTAGAACATTTTTCCTGCCTGTATCTATTCCCAAAGGTTCACAAATTGCTCAGCTTGTTCCTTTTAAATCTTGTGTTCCCTGTACAGGCTACAAGGAGTGGGGAACAGGAAGCTTTGGTTCCACTGGTAAACCAGAAGTATATTGGGCCATGGACATCACAAGAGGTAAACCAGACAAACAGGTAACTCTGAAACATCCTAATGGTGATTCTATTACTAAGAAACTCAAAACTGACACTGAAGCAGATGTAACCATCATTTCAAACACAATATGGGCAAAAAATTGAGCATTGGTCGATCCTACTTCAGGCATTGCAGGTATTGGAGGGACTCAGGCAGCTCAAATGAGCAGAGAAGTAATTACCTTTACTTTCCCAGATGGAGTGAATGTATCTACAAGGCCTTATGTCATGCAAACTCCTGGTACTTTACTAGGTTTGCTTGGCAGGGATCGGTTAAGTCAGTTAAAAGCTACTATTGTTAAACAGCCTTTTTAGCAGCGGCCACTGGAGGGCAGCCAATCCTCAAAATTAGCTGGACCACTGATGCCCCTGTGTGGATTGATCAGTGGCCACTGTCAAGGGAAAAGCTGTCCATAATTCAACAATTAGTACAAGAAAAGCTTGAGGAAGGGCACATAAACCCATCCACTAGCCCTTGGACCACTCCAATTTTTGCCATCCCGAAAAAGAGTGGGAAATGGAGGTTGCTACATGATTTGTTAATGCAGTAATGCTAAGTATGGGTGCCTTGTAACCAGGTCTTCTATCTTATACTATGATACCTGAGTCATGGAATCTATTGATCATTGATCTCAAAGATTGTTTTTTCACCATTCCCTTGCATCCAGAAGACATGAGTAATTTTGCATTTTCTGTTCCATCTGTTAAAAAGGCAGAACCTTACAAGAGGTATGAATGGATTTGTTTGCCCCAGGGCATGAAAGACTCCCCAACAATGTGCCAAATTTATGTCGCTTGGGCATTAGAACCTGTTCGGCAGCAATTCCCTGAGTATATCATCAATCACTACATGGATGATATATAGTGGCTGGAAAACAATTAAGCTCGTAACTGTTTTAAATACTATGACAGTTTTGCTAGAGGAAATGGGATTAAAAATTGCCCCTGATAAGGTGCAATATTCTGCTCCTTGGAAATATCTCAGGTGGCAGACTGATCAGTTTGTAGTGAAACCACAGAAACTCACCATTACCACTGAAATTAAAACTGAACATGATGTTCAGAAGTTAGTGGGAGATATTCAATTGATTAGAACTATTTGTGGGATAATTAATGCAGAACTTGAACCATTAATATAGTTACTAGGTACTTCATCTCGGGCAGATGAACGCTGGACCCTGGATAAGAGACAACAGCGGGTCTTGGATCACACTGCCAATAAGGTTGCTACATGACATGCACATCATCTGATCGAAGATGTTCCAGTTCAATTGACGATCATCAATCAGAGCAAGGAGGATGACTACGTTGCCAAGCATCCTTTTGCCTTGATTTGTCAATGGGTTAAAACTCAGGCTAATCCTTTAGTTGTTTTGGAATGGGTGTTTTTACCTGTAAAACAGTCTAGAACTATTACCACTTGATTGGAATTTTTTGCTCATTTGATTATGAAGGGCAGAGGGAGAATATTGGAAATCTGGGGACGTGAACCGTATGCAATTGTAGTACCATTGGCTAACTGGTATCTTAAATGGGGAATTAGACATTCTGTTTCTTTTCAGATAGCTTTGGCTGGGTATGATGGTAAAGTTCACAACATTTACCCACGACACCGGGTGTTATCTTTATTGGGACATCAGCATCTGGAGGACAGACCCTGGAGATCTGACTGTCCAGTATCTGGGCAGACAGTATTTACAGATGCAGGTAAAAGGTCAAAAAGGGCTGCCTGCACTTGGCAGCAAGACAAAGTGTGGAAAAAGCATGTCGTTTTGGAGAAGTAAAAGACATTAGAATTGAAAGCTGTAATTTAAGCTTTTGAAAATTAGGATAATGAAACCATTAACATTGTTTCTGATTCACTTTATGTAGCTGGCTGTGTCCAATGCCTTGAAAGAGCAGTACTTAAGCAGTGAGTAATAAACATTTGTATTCCTTTCAAGCTGACTGCTTAAAAACCTAAATCAACAACAGCAGGAATACTTTATTACTCATGTTTGAAGTCATCAAGCTCTCCCTGGTCTGTCTGAATGCTTGAGCTGATCGGTTGGTAGCCACTGTCTGGCCAATGCCAAACCCTGATAAGTTCCAGCAGGCTAAAACTTCCCATGCTTCTCTTCATCAATCTGCTAAAATGTTAGTTAAACAATTTGGTGTTTCCTTTTACTGATGCTTCTGGTATTGTGCGATCCTGTCCTGATTGTCAACAAGATGGCATTGGTTTAGGCACTGGCATTAACCCTAGGGGTACTCAATCCTTGCAATTATGACAAATGGATGTAACTCATGTAGCAGAATTTGGTCCGAAAAAGTTTGTACATGTTTGCATTGATACCTATTCTTGTGTAATATGGGCTACTCCCTTAACAGGTGAGGCAGCATGTCATGTTGAGAAACATTTGTACAATTGCTTTGCCATATTAGACTGACAATGGTCCTGCTTACTGTTCCTTACAATTCAAGCGTTTCAGTAATTTATGGGGTATTCAACATGACACTGGTATTCCTCATAATCCTACTGATCAGGCAATTATTGAGCGTGCTCATCAGATGTTCAAGGGCATGCTGCAAAAACAAAAAGGGGGAACTACAGGGTTATCCCCTGAGGAAAAAACAGCTAAAGCCATTTTTGTGCTTAGTTACCTTAGAACAACAGGAGATATGGAAGATCTGCCTATTCTTGTGTGCCGGGGTCTCTCTCTCTAGCTGTCAGAGTGACCCCGAGAAAAATTGGAAAGTTTCTTTTCCCAGCCCGGTGCTTGAAGAAGGAGTCAGGGCTTTTCATTTTTTCAGTCTCAAGGTTGTTTATTGCATCTTATCTATAAAATTCTTTCTCCCTGTCCAGCCAAGATCCGTTCGGCAGGACAGTCAGAGGCACTCCGCCCACCCCCAGGGCGGTGTTATCTTTATACAGTACAAACTACGTGTACAATATTTACAATTATTTTCCAATATCTATCATCTATATTAGACCGTGGGTTTCTACTGTAGACCAATCTAAAACTGCCAGCATCACCAGACAAGAAGGAGGAAGAAGGAGAAGGAAGAAGGAGGAAGAAGGAGAAGGAAGAAGGAGGAGGAAGGAGGAGGAGGAGGAGGAGGAAGGAGGAGGAGGAGGAGGAGGAGGAGGAAGAGGAAGAGGAAGAGGAGGAGGAGGAAGAGGAAGAGGAAGAGGAGGAGGAGGAAGAGGAGGAGGAAGAAGAAGAGGAAAAAGAAAAGGAAGAAGAAGAGGAAGAAAAAGAGGAAGAAAGGCTAGACATGCCCAAATCCCTCCATCTTGTCCCCAGAAACCCCTTTACCAAAAATCCTAAAACCTACATTTACACTCTGTAATTTTATTCTTACACTATTTACACTATTGTGGCTTTTATCTCTTTCTGTAAAGGTGACAATTTGTTCCGTGGTTCGTAATCGTACCCGCTGGTGTTTTGGGCTGTGTGCCAGGGTCTCCGAGCCCCCTGGCAAGGGTCCCAGGAAACTCTGGACTCCCAGAGGGATGTCCTGAGTTCCGACACTTGTGCATCGTGCCCTCACATGTAATCCAAGTGAGGAATTGCCTGATGATATTCAGGTCATGTTCAAAAGCCCAGAAACAGGGGTGTGGGAAGGACCAGCTACAGTAAAATGAATAGGAAGAGGTTATATGTGCTTACTTACAGATAAAGGCATTTGTTGGATCCCAGCCAAGTGGGTGAAGCCCTATCTGAAACCACCGTCATCAACCCATGCTGTGTCCAGAGGCGGAGAGTCGGTGAATCCACTTCTTCAATACCTGACAGCTGAACAACAGTTGGAATATGTAGAGAGCATTTTGGGCAGACACTGGATAGAAGCAAGCTGCACAACCCTGCATACGTGCTTGATAGCAGAGACCTACTGCCCTTGGGCAAACAATATAAAGAAGTTTTGCCAAGATGTACTCCAAGAAGAGGGATGTGAAGGAGGATCTAAGGATGTGAAAATATGGGGCAGAACGTTCTGCTAACAGTTTTGCCAAGCTATGCTACGTGACCAAAGATATGTTAGCTCTTTAGTCTTATACACAAGACTTTGTAACCAGTTATATGCATTCTCACCTTGCAGAACCCTGTATTAAAATATAAATGTACCCTCAGATTTGAAATAAACTGAGCATTGATCACTACCTCTATGAGGATTGATCTCTGACTCTGGAGGGCTCCTCTCTCTTTCCCCCCCTCTCTCTCCCTATACCCTTCCCCCCTTTAGGAATATCTACCAAGTTTGCTGGAATATGCTGAGGAAGTACAAGCAACTCCACATAGGCTTAGTATACATGGGTTAGATGTAAACAGACTCCATTTACCTTCACTTCCATCGCAGGTTGAAAATCAGATGGAAAAGGCTTGTTATCTGCATGGTTATGCATGTAAGCCATGGCTTAAGGTTCATTGTATAAAGTGTAACTTAAAAACTTGGTGACAAGTTCGTCAAGAACATAATTTAGTTGTGGTTAGAGAGAAAAAGCAAAAATTTAGGCCTATTAACCTAATATGCAATAGATGCTCTCACACACTTAACACTATTACCCCAAGAGTAGCATTAGCTAAATTTTTAGGGCATAACTCAGGAGGATATCAGTTTTCTCCAGGGTGTATCTTTCATAGAAATGTATGAGCAAAGATTGTTACTGTGGGTGCAGTTTAAACTTGCTTTAATTGCTCTAATAAGCCAAATTGTACTAGGGAGCAAGATAATAGCTACTGAATGTGGAGTAGGAATAACAATACTGCAAATACATCATGTTAGTGATTTTGAATAGGAACAGGCCAAAGCATTTTGGGCAAAGCGCAGGCATGATTGCCAACAACGGCAACAGTCTTGCCAACGTTAACAATGTTGCTTAGCGCAGTGATAAAGGAAATGCAGGGAGTATACAATATAGAGCAGCGAGCTAACATGTGGGCTGCATGGGCTAACAGAACAGGGCAAGAATCTCTTTGCTTATCACTAGCTACACCTTCGGATCCATTTCGTACCTGTTTAGTTGGAGTTCCCTTAGACTGAATGGAAGAATTCGAAAATTGGACCAGAGCTCAAATTTATGGCAACTTAAGTAAGGCCTGATCAAATTGGTGTACAAATCAAAATGGAATAATCACAGAATATTGGTGTGAAAAACAAAAAATCCCTAGAAATCCTTTAGGAGCTCAGGCATTTACAATCACTCAAAATTTAAATACTACAAGTCAGGAACCACAGGAGTTGGATATTTTGGGATCAGTGCCAGGAAATTATTGTTTGTTCTTTGAGTACTTCAAGGATAAAGAGCTGATTATGGAGAAGTCAAGAAAGCCCAGAGATGACAGCACTGGGATATCTCCTGTTTCTTCGTGGTATTACAATACCACGGCACACTGTGCCAATTGGACATGGCCTGTACCCCTAAAACAAAAATCAGCAAGGATGTTGCCTCCTGGAGTTTTTCTCATTTGGGGAGATGGAGCTTGGCCTGCAATTCCTCAGAAAGCATTAGAAGGACCATGCTATTTTGGGAAATTTACAGTGTTTGCCCCAAGCATTCAATAGATGCTTAACATCAGGCACAAATTCCAACGTCCAAAACCTAGTGTGCATCTATTAGGCTCAGACTGTAAGGATAATGTAGAATTGTGGAATAGGCCTTTGGTTATACTGGCCTCATTTTTTACACCAGGAGTAGCCTCACCACAGGCCCTTACCCAATTAAAACAACTGGCTTGTTGGACAGGAAAACAAATTAACCTTACATCTGCAATACTGAATGAGCGTGCTGAAATAAACACGGCAGGAGATTTTTCTCCTTTTTAATGCATTTTTTAAAAGTGATCATTCTCAGAACAGCTCAGAATGAGCTTGCTGAAATAAACAAGGCAGGAGATTTTTCTCCTTTATAATGCCTTCATTAAAAGTGATCAGCTCAGAATAGGGGGGTTGTCCACGGGTTCCTGCCACCGCTCCCAGCAGTGACTTGGAAGAGGAAGAATTTGCAGCTCTGTCCCCTAGGAGACAGAGCCGGGAATCCCATCCTCGCAAGGGCAGTGGTGGTGTACCCAGGGTTCCGTTTGGGTTGTCGGTTCAGGGGTGCTAGATCCAACTGACTTTGTTTTAATCGGGGCGAGGAGTGACCGAGGCTCTCAGTGTCTCTGCCGGCTTTGGACCTCACTCCTGCTGTCTAAACACCACCCTGACTTCTCAATTCTGCTTTGGCTCATCTCTTTTGGGGTATTTTCTGGGATTTGGTGGAGGTTCTTGTCCCAGTGCAGTCTGGGTTTTGAGATAAATTTGCATGTCTCCTGAGATGATAATTCCCCTTGCCTCCCCACCCTCCGGGGTGGGGGGGGTGGTTATCATCCTCTTGGCAGCAGGCAGGGGTGGTACTGAAAAAAAAGAATTCTCCACAATAGAGGGTTAATGACGATACTCAACAGGTGATTACAACATTTAACTAACAAAAGAACTCTTGGCCAGCGATCAGTTCCCAGCTTAACTTTAAACTCTGCAACCCCTTCTCTTAAAAAAAAAATGGGTAACTCTTTTTTTTACTCATAACAGTCCCCCCTCTTTTTCTTTGATCAAGACTAAACCTAAGCTCGCATCAACTTTAATTTTTTGTATTGATTTTAATTTTTTTGAGCATTCTGGTAATCATAGTTACTTAACTTTATTACTTTCCTTGGTTTCTTCAGGTAAAATATTTTTGAGATCTTTAGGTTGGTCTGCACTGCAGGTACCACTATTCTAATGAAGCAGGGACATAAGCACAGTAAAAAAAGCAATCCCCCAAGTATACACACAGTGGGGAAAGTCACTTTTTCCCATAAATCCTTTTTGAAAGTCCATAGGTTATCCCACCAACTGGAATCTAGTGTAGGAGTCTGTTCTTGGTTGTTTAAATATGATATTTTTTTTAATCTTGAGATGTTTCTAATGATTGTATTCTTTATCTCTAATACTGCCTGGATCCTGATGATTCTATTTAACATAGATATCGGTGTCTGAACCTGGCCTTTGCAATTTTGGCTTCTCTCAATTTCTATTGTACTTTGCTTCTTCTGTTTGGTTTCTCTTAAATCTTTGTATATAGGAACACCTAAACTTGATCCAGATTCTTTGGGTAATAAAAAGAAATCTGGTCTTATCATTCCAGTAGTGCAACCACCAGACCAGTCTCCTGACAATGTAGTATATGCTGTAGTACCAGAGATCAAAACTAGGGGTTTAGGGCTCTAATATATGATAGAGATAATTCATGCTTTGTAACTGTATAATAATCATAAAGATCCAACCATGCCTCTGACCCCCATGGCCAGAAGCAGGGCTTTCCTCTCTATTCAAAATATTTCCCAGACTCGCCCAGATAAAATCATGGCTATTAACAAATGAATGAGTCCTTCCTTGTCAATCATTGACCATTTCCCAGAAATGTCCAGAACATTCACAGAACAGCACCTGGAAGAGATTACATCAAGGAACTGCAATGTCCTGGCTACGACTGAAGGTATCTAGACTGAAAAAAGGACTATCTCGAGGAGCCCAGACAGCCAACCAAACCTATGGACTAACTTTTGTACAGGACTGAATCTGTATAGTCCCTGTTATACATATGTAGGGACTTACAGAAATCTTAGATCATTTCCACTTCAGGCAGGATAAACTGTATGTAAGCTGGCTACCTGGAGCAGTTGGTGTGAAACTCTGGGAAGACGCTGCCACTATGTCAGTTTGAACTAGGTTCACCCAGTGTCAAAGTCCGGGGTTGACGCTGTCTTGGCTGTGGCGGTTTTATAATGTTCTATTTTTGGTTGCTGATCTAATAAATTAATAAACATTTTTTTGTAAATTTGGCTGCCGATTTGATAATTTACAACAGGGCTCTCCCAACATTTACACAGTTCTTTCATTCTCCAAAATGTACTCTTTTTCAGTACACTCATAAAGTTCATATACTTCATGGTAGATACACTAGTCCCTTTCTTTTTTCTCAACAGACTTAAATTTATTTGGATCTCTTGGGATCCACTGGGTAGCAAAGCTCTTTACTGCTAAATACCTTTTACAAACCATTTTTCTTACCACTTTTACCATCTCTTGTCTTTTTACCCGATCTAACAAGCTTGTTTCAGTAACATCATGTTCAAAGCCCAAACCGGCTTCTCTTACAGGGCACTCTCCCAGGAGCTGCTGCATAAAAGTGGCAGTATTATGGGCCATCCATCCTTTCTCATCCTTTTCACAAAAGACCAATTTGGAGAGGTTAACACAATTAGGGTTAAAACCTGTGAGGACTCTCGACAAAGAGCTTATTTCCCCCTCCTCAAGGGGTTGGTAGCACTGACAGCACGGCTCTCCTGGGCTCCCCAGAGCACCAGCAATTAAAGCCATCATTACTACCCTTCCCAAGAGTCCGGTATGGGTCATCTTACACAGCCTGCCCCCACCCGGTCTTGCCTCTTGGGGATTTCACTTAGACAAAGTTTTTAAGCCCTTTTAGAGTCCCTTTTTACCCTCTTCTCTGGTTACCTCTCTTGGTCTGTCTTTACTAATTTTTGTTTCTCCTAGGGAGGATACTCTGTAGAAGATTAACTTGGAGTATTTGATTTTAAATTGGGGGAGCTTAACCAGAATTTTTACCAAAATTACTTATTAACAGTTTTTTAACGTTTTACAAACCTCATTTAAACACAGAACTGTCTTACGACACTTTTAGATGTTATGATTCTGATACCAAACTCTTTCTATATAGTTCAGTCTTTTTGACTCTTCCTTTTGAGAGTAAATTTTAAGTCATTTGGTCCTTTTATAACAGTATACTCAGGTGAATCAACTCATGATGCAGTTGAATCTTGTGCAGTGCCCAGAAGTGGGAGTGGTGTGGAATCTGGTCCCATGCCTGGGGGTGAGACTGGCCCTTTTATCCTTGTAATGTGAGTCCAACCTTTTTCTCTGGTCCACACAGCTGAATTAGTGATGAGGAGTACCTGAAAGGGGGCTTCAAATTTAGGCATTAATGGTCCAGCATTCCATGATTTTACCAGAACCCAATCTCCTGGGTTAATGTTATGAACCTTCATGTCAAGAGGGGAAGTTTGGGGGAGGTATCCTCTTTTTCTAAGTCCTTCCAGGGTCCTTCCAGTGATTTCTAAATACTTTCTGGTAACCTCTTCTCCTTCCAGATAGTCTCCTGTGCTACAGGGTGTTAACAAGAATGGCAGTCCAAACATCATTTCATAGGGTAAAATCCCTATGTCAGACCAAGGTCTTGTTCTGATGCACAAAAGAGCTAGTGGCAAACACTTCAGCCCAGCCAATTCAATTTTGTCTCTTCTACCAATTTAGTTAATACATTTTTGAGAGTTCTGTTCATCTGTTCCACCCTTCCAGAACTCTGGGGGTGCCACGGAGTATGTAATCTCCATTTTATTCCTAAAGTTCTGATTATATTTTGCAATCTTTGGGCTACAAAATGTGAGCCTCGGTCTGAGTCTATGGTGTTCACCATTCCATATCTGGGGATAATGTTCTCCAAAATTACACTTGCTACCACTTGGGCTGTTTCCCTTCTAGGTGGGAAAGCATCCACCCAATGGGTGAGATGATCTTCTACGACCAGTAAATATTTGTACCCCTGCACTGGGGGCATCTCAGTGAAATCTATCTGTATGCTTTGGAAAAGTCTTAGAGCTAATTTCCTCCCTCCAGGGGCTACCTGTCTCATGACCTTCCAGTTCACTTTTTGACAAATGAAACACCCTTTTGTAATTGCTTTTGCTAGGCTATATACACCTATGCACAGGTTATTTCTTAAGAAATGATCTCATAGCCCTTGAACTCCCCAGTGGGTTAGTTTATGTAGTTCTGTTAGCACTATCCGAGCAAGTGCTTTGTTCAAAAACACCTGTCCATCTGAAGTTAACCACTCCCCTTGTTGCCCCTGTTGTAACTTTAAATCCTTTATAACCTCTAATTCTTTTAAATGAAATATGGGTTCTCCTCTTCTTTCTCTCTCTTCAGGTGTGGTTTCTGCTTTAAGAACTTTCACTGGATCCCCTGGTTCTAAAGCTGCTTCCTTTGCTATCTGATCAGCCAATCGGTTTCCTCTAACTTCCAGACTGTCTCCTCTTTAGTGCCCCTTTATATGGACCACTGCTATTTCTATTGGTTTCTGTAGAGATTCTGATACGGACCTGACCAGGTTCTCAGGGGCTAAGCTTTTTCCTCTTGAGTTTAGATATCCTCGCTCCTCCCATATTTTCCCAAATGTGTGAACTATCCCAAATGCATATTGAGAGTCTGTATAAATGGTTCCCCGGTCCCCCTCCAGTAAGTCTAATCCTCTTTTCAGGGCATATATTTCACAACTTTGGGCTGACCAGTTTGGGGGTAGTTTCCCTTTTTCATTAATTTGTAAAGTCTCCCCATCTATGATGGCATAACCTGAAGCCCTTTCCCATCTACTACCCTCAAAGAGCCATCTATGAACAAGATTCTTCCAATTGCTAGAGGCTGATCTTCTAAATCCTCTCTTACTTTTGTTTGGAGGTTAATCAATTCAAGGCAATCATGTTCTAAATTCTCTGTAGGCTCTCCCATTAGGAATTGTGCTGGATTGAGGGAATTGGATGTGATAAATTCTAAATCATCATGTTCATTAGTATGATTTCATATTTCAATATTCTGGCATCAGCCACTGCTGAGTCCTCTGGCCAGCACTGTTTTAAGGAAATGAGGAGTATGTACCCTAATTTTTCCTTGTAAAGTCAGTTTTTGGGTCTATTCAATCAGTTGCTGCTACTGCTTGTATACAAACTGGTCAGCCTCTAGCCACTGGATCTAACAATTTGGAGATGTAAGCCACGGGTTTTCTGCAGCCTCCCCACTCTTGAGTTAGTACACCATAGGCTATACCCTCTTCAGCACTCACAAACAGGTCAAAGCCCTTCCTGAGGTCTGGTAGGCTTAAAACCGGGGCAGAAGACAATTTGTTTTTTAGGTTTTCCAGTTGTTGGTCATCTTCTGCTGTCCAAGTCAAGGGATCTGGAGCTACTAATTTATTGTATAAAAGTTTTACACTTTGCGTGTATTGATCTAACCATAACTTGCAATATCCAAACAGGCCCAGGAGTTTTCTCACATCTCTTTTTGGTTTTGGGGCTGGGAGAGATAGAATACCTGAAATTCTGTCAGGGCTTAACTTCTTATATCCCCCTCCTATTATGTGCCCAAGATATGTTACTTCAGATTGCACAAACTGTAGCTTTTCTTGGGAAACCTTTAGTCCTTTCTCCCCCAGAAAATTCAAAAGCTTAATACTAGTTGTTCTGACCTGTTCTTTTCCCTTCCCCGACACCATCAACATACTGCAGGATCTGTACTTCTTCTTCAGGAACAACCCATTCTAGCAAACCCTCCAGGGCTTGTCCAAAGAGATAGGGGGGTTCAGTGAAACCTTGTGGTAATTGGGTCCACCTTAGCTGTTGTTTTCTTTTTGTATTTGGGTCCTCCCATTCAAAAGCAAACCAGTCTCTATATTCTGTTGCCAGAGGACAAGCCCAGAAAGCATCCTTCAAATCTGTAACAGTGAACCAAGCGTTTTCTCTTGGAATCTGGCTTAGAAGAATATACGGGTTGGGCACAACTGGATGTCTAGCAATGGTCCTTTTGTTGATCTCCCTCAGATCTTGTACCAGCCTATATTTCCCTTCAGCTTTCTTAACTGCCAGTATAGGGGTATTGCGTGGTGACATACAGGGTTCCAAAATTCCCTCTTGCAACAGCTGTTCAATAACTATGGCAAGCCCCTTCTTTCCTTCTAGGGAAATTGGATACTGTTTAACCTGTATGGGTGAAGTATCATCTTGCATTTTTATTGTTATCGGTTGAATGTCCAATAGGCCCCACTTTCCCCCTTCAGCCCATACCTTGGGGTTTATCTCTGCGATATCCCCTTGGGATAACTTCATTATTTGTACCACCATCCTCCTTTCTCTTTCCCAACCCCCCAAATGAACCTGCAGATCTCTTCCTAACAAACTTTTTTCTAACTTCGGCAGATAAATAAAATTAGCTTCACACTGTCTTGAGTTTCCCATTATTTTTACGTCTTCAATCACTGATGCTCTAAATGGTTTCCCTTCAGCCCCTAACACTTCACAAAATTTTTTACCAATTACCATACCTTCTGGAACCTTGTTGAGACAGGACTTATCTGCTCCTGTATCAACCAAAAATTCAAATTCTTCATTTAGGGGTCCCACTTCAAAATTTACCGAGGGCTCCTCTAGGTGTTGCATCGGGTCCCCTAAAGTATAGAGCCCTTGACACCCCTAATTGTCACCCCTAAGAATCCTTCCTAAATTATCTTGTTCCCTGGCTATTGCCTCATCAATACTGAGCTTCCTACAAAACTTCCTAATGTGTCCAATTTCCCCACAGTAATAGCAACGCCTTTCACTCAAAGGGACTTGAGGTCTCTCCATTCCCCTAGTCCCTGACTGTACTGGCCTATCCTTGCCTCCTCCTGGTGGTGGACCCGGCCCCTCTTTTGTTACCTTGTCTCGTGAAATAGAATTGTTTGCCCCTACACTTTCTCTAGCTACTGCAACCATGATCTTAGCCTTAGCCTTTGCTCTTTCTTTCTCCCTCCTTAAATATACCTTTAATGTTTCTCTCAATAACTCATTAATGTCCTTCTCTTGCCAATCTTCAATATTTTCTAATTTTCTCCGTATATTAGGCCAAGATTTGGTAACAAATTGGACCTTCAGTAACACTTGGCCTTCCGTGATGTCTTGGTCTGTTTTGGAATACAGCTGGAAATTCTGCTTTAGGCGATTAAGCCAAGTAGCAGGAGTTTCATCCTTCTCTTGTGCACCCTTAAAGGCCAATTTGTTATTAGCTCCTTTGGGAACTGACTCTTTGATCCCCCAAATTATCAAAGAACTACATTCCATCATGGCCTCCCTCTCCTCCTCCTGATTAGGGTTCCAGTTGGGATCCGTTAGTGGCAATTTCTGTTCACCTCCTGGCACTTGGGGTCACAGACGGTTATCTTTCTCCCAAATTCTTATGCCAGCCGCCCTATTAAATGACATCTGAGAATCACCATATATTCAGAGGCAGAAAGAGAAGATCTACCATTAAAAGGCAGAAGAAAGGTTTCAGAAAATATCTCTGCACTCTAATTAATAAATATTTCCAATTACCCTGTGAGAAGAATAGAACCGTGCAGCAATTAAGGCCACACAGTTCACAGCAGCAAGAGCTCAGCACACATCCAGAAAGGCAGTTCCAGCACCTAAAATGAAAAAAAAAAAGAAGGAAATTTTGATTTATTTTGTTTTAAAGTTACTTGGAATTCTTAAAACCAAACCAACCTTTGCTCCTGATTTTGGCCCAATGACACACACAGAGGAAGCCAAGAGTCACACAGGCCCTGCTTGCAGAATTCCTGATCCAAACCCTCGCCTTTCCCACCCAGCGCTGAGGGAAATCTGACAGAGGAACCTTTGTTGAGAATAGTCATCACCCCAGGCCTTCAGGCTTGGCAAGATTTGGTAGTGAACGGACCCAAGTTCAACTCCTCCATCTAAATCTCTGACAAGTCTTGTCAGAAAGATACCGGACAGTCACTCAGATAGCAGAATTCAACTGCACGAGGAAGAACAGAACGTGGGGAAGGGGAGAACTGGGGATGAAACTCTGTAAAGAGGACTGTTTCCCTAATTTTGAGCTGGATTTTAACACAATTCTGATTTGGGAAACCCAAAATATGATCTTTAGCAAAGAAGAGTCTCCCGACCTGGCAGATTCTTGTAATTTACTACTAAAAACATCCCAGAAACCTGGGTCATAAGTTTCCCTGGTCAGGGGAAACTTCTGGAAATATGGGAAAACAGCGATAATTTTTAAAGTTCTTTTTTCTGAACTTGAACACTGCTCCCTGCAAGGATTCCTGCAACTTGGGTAATAACTCTCTTCTGAGCAGCAGAAAAGCGAGCACCCATTGTAAAGATATTATGTGGTGCAACTCAGTCGGCCCACCACCCCAGAAAAACTTTAAAGAAAAGGAATAAGAAGCCCCACGCCAGCCCCTGTCGGAAAAAGAGAGAGAGCTGCGCAGCAAAGTGCCAGTGGCCACAAAGAAAGGGATCGGGCATTATGCCGGTCTAAAATTGAATAAAAAGACAGGGAGAGAAAAAGATAAATACTTACAATCTGACAAGGGCCAAAAGAAATCTGGGAGCGATGGCTTCTGCTAGGGGAACAACTCCTTGGGTGCAAGGAGCTGCCGTTCCTGATCCCCCGAGAGCACCACCCACCAAAAAGGGGTCTGCTCTACCGCAGGTAGCTTGACGGCCAAGGAGACTTAAAGCAGGTGTCCGAGGAATAAAATCCAGAGGGTCTACAAGCCTTGTCTGCGGAGTCCGGAGATGCCCTCGGGCCCCATATTAGGCGCCAAGCTGAAGCTTCTAGATGGAAGGGTGGGAACGCCAAGTGACGGACAGGGTACTGGGGAGGGACTTGAGATAGGATACACTGGTTTCTAAGGCAACTGGGGAGGAGTTGGGATAACTGGCAGCACAAGGGAGGGAGGAGAGAACCAAGGCAGAACCATTGCAAATAGAGGGGGTTGCAGAACAGTCCAACTTTCAACTTAACACAACACAACACCCCCTCAATCACTCTGGGACTGTAGGACTTGATCTTTGCAACCTAAAGCAGACCTAAAGCACTGGTTCCAGCAGCAACTGCAGTTCCAAGCATTCTGTTCCCTGAATTGCTCATCTAACCACTCACAGCAATCTCATCTTGGCCCAGTGACTCTGTCCTCAGAGGGAAGGAAACACAACCTGGCAGGACACAGCTCTGGCACCACATTTTCTCTTTCCTTCTCCCCTTTTCCAGCAGACCAGGCTGCTGGAAATGGCATTTCTTACACAGTTCATCATAGCAGAGAGGAGAAGAGGAACCTGTGACTTACCCACTCCATGGGCAGGACCAGGTTGGGTTTGGCTGCTCTTGTCCCATCCTTGCCAACACCAAAGCTCTTGGCAAGGATGGGACAAATTCAGTGGTTCTTCCTGTCCTGAAAGAGAGGAGAAAAGGGAAGTTAAGCCCACTGTGGCATCAAAGACTCCCGCACTCCATCTTTCAGCTTGGATTGCTCACCATGGAGTTTTAGCCATAGAAAAGGAGAGGTGACACCAAATCAAATAGAAAAGTGCTGTTCCCAGTGTTGTTATTCCAGGCATTGAAAGGAAGCTCATTTTTCTTCTAGCATTGTTTCCCCAATTTTAGCAGAACCATTCTCATCCCAGACCCCATCAGTCAGTTGTTCAATCCTTTGACTGGATCTGGACAAAGGAAGGGACACACCCGGATCACAGGAAAGCACGGAGAGAAAGCCCTCCGGGGCAGAGAAAAACTGGACAGAGAAAAACAACAGGAAATGCAGGAAGACAGCCCTTCTTTGCATTCCTTTTCTAAAGACTTTTGTGCAGCTGGATGCTCTTTGCATTTGGGTTCCATTAAAGGAAGGACCTCAGGCCCATATGTGACTAGGAGAAGGTGGGATGGAGACAAGCAGTCAGATAGGGAATAGCCAGGGTTATGCAGAGCCTGGGAACATTGAGGATGGAGAAGAAGCAGGGATTGATCTCCTTGTTTAGATCCATCAGTGCAGGGAGCTTGGAAAACACAAGGTACCAGAGGGATCCTGGCCAGAAGCAGGATAACTCTGGGATAAGGGCAAGCTACTCCGGGTCCAGGGCTGTGCTGAAGAAGAAGGGGGATATTTTCCTCTCCCCTTTCCAGTGGGATGCCACCCCTGGCAGAGGCAGGAAAACTGCCTTGCAATCCAGTACAAAATCTGCCTGGCAAGCCCAGGATCTCAAGGAGCCAGCAGTCATTTCTCCTGTATTTTCTTCTCACAGGCATTTTAAGCCTGGTTTGCCTCACAGGCACTTTTCTGCCAAGGGTATTCCCATCTCTTTTAGATCCTGAACAAAGGTTTGGAAAGCTGACTTTGATGAAAGAACTGCTTCCTATTTTGATCAGTCCTAACTTGGATTTTCCCTCAGCACCAAAATCAGGGGGTAAACCCAATGTGGCCTCAAAGGGCCATTAGATCCCAGCTATCCAATCGCCAATTCCCTCAGCATTAATTTGTTGAACCTTTTCAGGGTGAATTTAGCAAACTTGAGGGTTTGGTGATGTCAGGGTCAAAACAATCAGAAACTTGTGAAAAAGAAACTGAACTAAATCTGGCTGAAAGTGGTCCCTGCTCACGATTCATTACAACAATTCATTCAAAAGGAGGCAGGATTGATTCAATACTCACCAACACATCTGGCCAAGGTCAGAACTCTCTGCCCACTGAGGACACAGCAACCAGCAGGGACCTTTCTCTCACTCTCCAGCATGGACCTCCTCCCTCCACACACAGGGAACTGCAGCCACTCAGAAAACATCAACTTAGTCCTGGGCTGGCAACAGGAGAGGCACAAAGAATATTTAGAACTCGTTCTGACCTCAATGCCATACAGACCCAGAAGAAAGCATTTCCCACTGTTCCTCGAATTTTCTTCCTTGTCCCTTCCAGCTTTGGAAGGTTTCTGTGGGAGCCGGGATTATCCACATGGTTCAGAAGCTGCATATGGTACCTAAAGCATTCCCTTGGGAACGTGGAGCTTCCCTTGTGCCTTTCATTTCTTTATCCCAAATATTCTCTCTAGTGATCCATAATCTAGAAAGACAAAAAGGACAAAGAAGGAAGCCTAGTTCATTCTGATATAAGGAGTGTTGCTTATCCCAACACACTTCCAGGTGAAAAAACATTTCTGCCACTCTAACAAATACACTTGATACTATCTCAACTCCATAGTAACTATTTAAATATTGCATTAAGAATCATAAGGACACAACTCTTTGAATTCTTAAGAATGCCTCAGCTTGGCTACTCAAAGTACTTTCCCACCCAGGGAACTTAGTAGTCCCAGATTTAAACACCATATTTGATACAAATCTGATAGAAATTTTATATTGTTTGGTTACTAAGCTTTTCCAAAAGCTGCGGAGTCAAGGCTGGAAATCCTCATTTTTCCATGTCCCATCTGGATTTTTCCTTGGGAAAACCCCATTCAGAGAACTTGGCTTTAAAGGGGTTGTACTTGATGTTACAGACACAGAATTCCTTTGGGATTTGGCATTTCCTGCACCTCCAAACACATTAAAAGAATCAAGTGCAGAGTCTTGAGTCTCAATTATTCCCAATTTCTTCAGATCCACACAGATTTGTGCCTCCTCTGAAGGAGGAAGGAAGGAATTTGGAGATCCCCTTCGATTGGTTTGGTTTCAAGCTCTTTCTCTGAGGTGGCCCAAAAGGCAAACAGAAAAAAACCCCAAAACAGCACAAAATCTCAACCCATCACAAGATGCAGCTCCTCACACCAAACCTTGGGAGAAACCACGGTGGTTCCAGCACTGCTCTAATCCCACCTTGAACTGAGCTTCCAGAGGACTCTGCCTAATTCACATCCAAGCCTGGATAGTCAAAAGCTCGCAGGAAAAGGGGAGGCAAAGTGAAGGAGAGAGCGGAAATAATGGAGTTTTGGGTTTCCCCTCTGTGTGCAACAGAATTGAAGGGCAGGATGGAGAGGATCCATGGTGTTTTAGGTTCAAAGATGTAGCTGGGGGTGTGTATTCTATCACCATCTGTTAGAGGTGGGGCAGTTTTCTTTATCTCTTCCGCAACCAAACCTCCCTCCAGGAGATATCTTCGGTTAATAGCCCAGTGAGTGACACTGCAAGGCTGATAAAATTACAGCATCCTATTGTAAGAAGCTCCACCCAGAGGGAGGAGCCAAGCATTCCTTCCTGGCTATAATCTGAGATTTGGAACACCACAGTTGGGCTTTTCCCACTGGATTCTCAGAGGAAGACCTGGCCCATCTACACCACCACTGGATCTTCAGAGGAAAATTACACCCTTCTTACAGGATCACTGCTTCAACAGAACCACATCTGCCACTCCAGGAAGACTGCAGCCACCATTTCAATTGGACTGTTACCACCACCCTGACCAACAGGGTGTCAGGTCATATTCTGACTCTGTCAGTGTTGTTTTGTATTACTGCATTTTTTATTTCATTTTTATTTTCTTCCCTAATAAAGAACTATTATTCCTACTCCCGTATCTTTGCCTGAGAGCCCCTTAATTTAAAATTTATAACAATTTGGAGGGAGGGGGTTTACATTTTCCATTTCAGGGGAGTCTCCTGCCTTCTTTAGCAGAAACCTGTCTTTCCAAACCAAGACAGATGGGAAAAAAGTTTGAAAAGGTGCTTAATTCCAAGCAGTTAGTGCTGCTGAGGTTGAATCCAAGAGGACAAATCCAAATCCTGGGATCAAACAGGAGTGGCAGACAGGA
Organism: Serinus canaria; assembly: GCF_022539315.1. Lineage (NCBI taxonomy): Eukaryota > Metazoa > Chordata > Aves > Passeriformes > Fringillidae > Serinus > Serinus canaria. The sequence goes on along the minus strand of NW_026108147.1, from coordinate 5,439,909 downwards.
TGGGTTATGACACAGACCTACAAAGCTGGAGCCCTCTTTCTTCTCCAGGGCTCTCCCAGAAATTCTCCATGTCTGGACATACTCTCAGTCTCCCTGCTGGGGAGAATGGACTTCGATGTCCCAGGTGACTGTTGAGGCTCAAACAATAAAGTTATGCAATGATCAAAGTGGTTTTCCCAAGGAAATAACATATTCTCTGAAACTGAGATAACCTATCCCTTGGCTTTCTCCAGGAAGAGTCACAGCTGGATATGGTCTCCCATTAAGTATTCCATAGGGGCTCACCTTTTGCTTGGAGCTTGGCTGAATTCCTCAGCAATGCCAGTATGTGGCCATTTGAGGTTTTTGGCAGATTTGGCTCATTTGCAGGCTTTGTTCCCTTCTCTCAGCCTTGCCACTGGATTGTGGTCTCCAAGGAATACGTAAATCCTGTTTGACTCCTGTTCTTTTGGATAATTTTTGCACCATTCCTGTTCAAAAGGAGGCCCTCTGTTAGGATGATTTTCCCTACAATTCCCCAGCAGCTTTCTCTGCCAGTCCATTCCCTACATCAGTTGGGTTCTTCCAAGATTTCTGAGCTTCACAAGGCAGGAGATTGACTTGACTTGGGAACTAAACAGTCCTAAGGAATTGTCTGATAACATCACCACGTTTGACAGCTGATCCTTGTGCTGAAAGGAACCCTCTTTCTTCCCTTCAGGCAATTCCAAGGCTTGCTGCTCCCATCTGGGAACAGTTCCCAGTTTGGACTTTCTTGTGGAGTATCCCTACAGCCTTCCTTGCTGGGATCCTGCTCAGGAATCCATGGGGATACAAATCTAGATATTAATTCTTCTCACCCCTGCCCAGTTCTAATTCCAAAGGATTTGGTGTTTGCCTTAGCCAGCTGGAGTCTGGTTCCAACTCTGTTCTTACTGCTTCTGCTGCTTGCAATGTCCCAGGAGTTCCATCAATGGAGTGACAGCATTTTCCTCTTCCTCCAGGACTTTTGTTGCCTTTGGATGCTGGAAGACTATGAAAACCTGGGCCTGCAGGGCTTTACTATCAGGAATTACATCCCTGGATTTGTTCATTTCCTAATATTATCTCTTTCCAACAAAGCACTGGGCATACAAGGAATGTAGAAATAGATGTGCTAACCACTGTTTACTCCTCTGGAATGTCAGAGCTTGGAAAAAAGGGCATTTTTGGCTTTTCCAGATGGTACCCGTGAGGTGCACTTTACCTAAAAGCCCCTTCCTCTGTCTTTCCCTGTATCCACCAAAAAGCCACCTGTTCACTCCCCAGCTACTTCCTCCCTCTCTTCGTTTATTCAACAGAATTTTAGCAGGTGAATATTCCCCTCTGGAAGGACACCTTTCATTCCAAACCTAATAACAAATGAACCATTTTCTTTGACCTTCATTATTAGGATTCCACCAAGAGCCAGTGGATGGAAAATGATCTTCCCCTGGCCCCTGCTGGATTCCTGGAGCGATTCTTTCCCTTTTTCCCCCATGGTGCCCCCACTATCTTGCCCCTTTTTGGGCTTTGTTCCACAGCTTTTTCTTCCCATCCTTGGATCCTCTCTCTCACTCCAAGAGCTCCCAGCAGTTCCACACCCTCTTTTCTCCCACTCTGATAATTTCTCCAAGAACAGAGCTGCGCATTTCCATTTCCTTCTTTTCTCCAACACGTCCCACAAATCCAAACCTAAACCTGACACAAGGAACTCTCAGTGCCTACAAATCCAGACCCGGCCATCCCTAAACCAGCAACTTCAAACACAATCCTGGACAACTGGCATTCATTCAAACCTAACATTTATGACACATTGAATACATCAAAATTCTCAAGAAGCATCCTGTTGCCTTCAGCTCCCAGGGATTTTTGCTTTGGATGCACATGGATTTGGGGCTCAAGGGATTTCCCTGAAGAAACTTCTGTGGTGCATGCTGGAAGCCCCAGTCCCATGAATCCAGAGTGTTAGAAGCTTAGGCAAACCTGGGCACCAGAAAGGGACTCAATAGTGATGAAGGGACACTGCTGGACACCAGCCAACAGCAAGGGGACACTTTAAACAGTCACCTGAAACTTTGCAGCGATTGGGAACAGCAGCACCAGGGGCTGCACCGTGATGTGCTGAGACCTGAGCAGCAGGGATGACTTACGAGATGAATCCTGGGCACTGTATGACTGACACCATCAGTATTATTTAGCTAAAAATACACGACAAAAACGCAAATGTAACAAAATTAAAGGGAGCTCACACAATAAGGGAAGGAGGAAAGAAAAAAAAACATCTACTGAGCTCAAAAGCAGAAACACTGTATTCGTATTCACCACCACCTTCATTTTTTATATTTAATTTTTTTTCTTTGCATTGGATTTTATCCCCAACAGTTGTCTAAGAAATAATGTTATTAAATGTTTGTTTCTATTGGTATAGTGCGAGAATTTGTTATTGCTCTGTGTGTGGGGCTTTGGCCACACTTGTAGAGACACAAAATAAGCACTTGGATTCCTCTGGACACATAATGGGCAGCGTGTGTCAGAAGCCCCCTGTGGATAAACTGCTGTTCTCTTGTAGATCTGCAGTGGTGCTGAGTTTTGCAGAATGGTTGAAGGGTTTACCCACCTTCACTGTGGGGAAGGCTGATGGACTCCTGAGTACAGGGCTGTGGTGATGGTTCTGCCTTCTGCATGTCTTTCCTTTGTGTACATAAACCAGTGGAAAAGCAAGGCCCTGAAGCAACCAGGACCCTCCTGAGAGGGCCACCAGCACTGCTCCCCTTCCAGCAGCAGTGCTGAACACACCCATCCTCCCCTAATCAGTGCTACAGCAGGCAGAGAGCTGCCTCAGGAAAACAGAATCTTGGCCCTGCTCCACCAGGTACCAGTCTCTTTCTTTGCTAGGCAATGTGCCTTCACATGAAAGACGAATCCCCAAAGGATGGGCCTTGCAGGCCCTTAGAGGTCCCCCTGTTTTTATTCCAGTGGCAGCTTGGTTCCTCCCTAGGTAGAGACTAGTGCTCCCAGGGTGAGCACTCATGGTGACATGGCCAGGGCCCCCAGCCATGCAGTTAAAAAATGACCACAGACCCACAGAGAGAACCATGGACAGGTAAGAAATGCTCCAGCAGGTGAGGCTGGGTTGAACTGCTGCATCCTGGTCATTGCTTTGCTGCTTCCCATCACAGCTCTGCAGCCAAGAGGCTCCCGTGGGCTGTAGCAACCCATTTGGTGCATGTGGGATCACACGGCAGCAAGTGCAGAACTCAGGTGCAGCAGCCACATAGAAATGCTGTGAGGTCCAGACACACTGAGCAGTACACCTACCCCATGTCATACCCACACTGGAAGGGGAGCGGGAACTGAGAGTACAGGACTGGGTCATATTTCGTTCCAAGGCAAGTAATTCCCCATGATTTTTCCTCATAATTTTGAACTCTAACAGTATCAAAACCTTTGTGTTTCTCTGTGTTTAATATACAATTTTCCAGTGAGCTGGCTGCTCACAGTTTTTCTCTGTTTCACCACAAAATCGGTTGTAAGTTGTTTGTGGATCAAATCCCAAGATCTCCCTTTCTTCATGGATTCGGAAGGAAAATGTTGAAACTGAGGTGCCTATAAAATACCTGTGGAAAAAAATTAAAAAGGGTTTGTGAGGGGAAAGCAAGTTTTTAAAATGCAAGTAACTAGATTTCAGTTCAATGAAATGATATGATAATAAAATTATCGTATATGCACACACAATATAACCATTACACATCTACTATACACATCTCAATTATATAATTGATTATATAATGTCTTACACTATTTGTAAACAACCTTGGGACAAAAATCATATTCAGTTTAGTGACAGTGCTGAATAATAAGCTTTGCTGAATAAAAGTCAGGTTTGCTACCTTGCATGTGCGCAAATCCACTGGTCAATCACAGCTAAGCCCCCATCCTTATAGATTTCCAGTTCCTCCAGAGAGGGTTCAAACCTCACCATCTCAGGCAGCAGTTTCTTGAGCAGTTTAATCTCTTAAAAAAGGAAGGATATGAATTTATCTCTACATTACGAACAGCAACTCACTGCTGTCACACAATGTGTTTGTTTAAGGAAATCCCAGATAAACAGTTACAGAGCAAGTGACACCAAAATATACCAACAAATTTTACAATTCAGTTGTGAAATCCACAGCATTGCAGGGAGGGAGGGAAGCCAGTGGTAATTGCTGCACTCCTCAGAAGTTACCAATCCTGAAGTGACTGTGATCTGCCTACCTTCCTCAACAGCATCAGTGGCTACAAAAACTTTTTCAAGTTTAAGTGTCTCCAAGAGGCTGTGGATTTTCTTTACTGCTCCTTGCAGGGAAGGCACATCTTCTCTGTGACCCCAAATGAAGTCTCTCCTTCTGAGATGAACCCCAAGGTATGGGCCACCTAGAGCTGTTCCCATCTTAACCTACGAGAGAAAGATCAAAACTTTAAAACTTGAGAGCATCGCTGTTGACACTGAAAAAACAGAATGCATCATCTCTGGATAAGGCACAGAATCTCTCTAGTTGCAGACAGAAATTTTCAAGTATGGACTGCAAGTAGCTTGAAACACTTGTTGCAACATTTAGATCTTGGGTGGCCACCATCACGCAAGAGAAACTGGAGTGCCAAATCTTTGTAAGCAAAAATTCCTCTCCTTGACCAAATAAATCCTCAATTGGCAGGTGGCAGCTGAACTTTACACCCACACGTAGTACTGAAAACAGGAAGAAATTCAAATTTCCTTTACTGAAATGACAGCAACAAAGATCTGGCCCTCAGAACCAGACAGGCACACCTCGACAGACTCTGTTAGCTTGTGTCACACGGGGAGAAGAAGGTGCATGAGGAACATGTGTGTCCACCTCAATGTGAACCGAAGTGTGTTGCTCATGTGTACCTTCCAATATGCCCTGCAGCACACAGCCAGGAATACACAAATAAAATATTTGTTATGGGAAACAGGCTGTTAAGGATTTTACCTTCATCTGTGTCCAGTCCTCCTTGTACTGAGTCCTGTCTGCCTCATCAGTGGATTGAAGGTATTGCTTCCTAAACTTGTCTCCAACCACGCGGAGGTGTTTAGCAAACACCATGCTCCGACGGGTCTGTTGGAGTAAGAGCAGACACTGAGTGAGAAAAAGGAGAGCTAAAAATGAGTAGGTGGAGACAGTTTCACACACACAGCACTTCAAGGATACAGTTACTTCTGGTACATCCATGCAATGCTCTAAGCAAGGATTTTATCCAAGCTTTAATAGTCTACTTCTAATTACCACCACATTTATAACCAGCATACTCACCTGCACCTGCAATACACACAATATTTACACAACAGAACACATGATACACCAAATTAAGCACCCTAGCAATAGACCTTATTTCTGGAAACAAAAGCTGGGCAAATATTTTAGCGTACTAAACACCTTTAAGAATAAAACCTGCTTTAAAAATATTATGCATCTAGCCACAGACACACCTATGAAATTCAGTGGAAAAATGACAAAATAGGAATTATTTCCTTAACCTGTGAGTAATAATCTCTAAAATTCTGTGATGCAGTTACCACTGAATAAAAAGGCCACTTGTGGCTGTATGAGCAGGCAAAAGAATTATGGAAATACCAAGTTTTCCCTTTTTGTCTGCAAAGAAACAGAGAAGGGAGAGATGCTTCTCAGAGGAACATGGCAAAAAGAGAAGAGGCCCTGGGCCCATGCTGCAGTGAGTAAATTTTTGTTTGGACATCAGGCAAAAACCACTGGGGCAATGTTTAAAGTGCCACTGCTAAGAAATGTGTGCTATGGAGCCATATGGATTTCATGTCTCCTTTTACAGAACAAGTCATACTCAAGAGAGGTCACTCTCAATGAATAATTATTGGCTAGCAAACTAGTGTTTGGTCCACTTCTGAAAACATGCCACATCTCAAGTGAATAGCCAGATGTTTACAAGACCGAGGTCTGTGTAATTTGTTTTGTAGTATCATGACAGTCAGTTTTTCTTAGGAATTTCAACTATATCAAGCACTCCATAGCACGTTCCATTTTCCTGTGTCTGAATCTTAACATTTTCTTAAAACTTTAATGAAAGGAATTATTTTACCATAGACCTTTGCCTTGAAACCCATGGGAAATTTGCCTTTGAAGCCAGTGGGGAGGGATTTGGGACAATAATGAGCACTTTACAGAATTCTTTTGAAAAGACTAATCTTGAGATTGACTAAGATAAGAAACTGCTCCCTTCTGCTTGTAGATGTGTTATATAGGGGAGGTCCTTTTAATCACCATGATCTCCAGCACTGGGCCTTTAGGCACAAGACAGCAGGGCAAATTCCTGTGTCACATTAATCCACAGCAGCCTGAAAATCATGTTAGCACACATTGCTGAAACAGAAGACACAAGTGACTTTCAAGACAAGAAATCTGAGGCAAAACTGAAGCACACATTGGTTACTGAATTTTTAGCAGAGCCAAAGAAAAAGTCTAGAGAAGTTATCTGTAAAATACTCACATTCCAATAATCTTTCCCTCCGTAGTGGTCATGAAGAAGGTTTTCAGCTCTGTCTAACATCACTGACCTAGTGAAAATTGTAAAACTGAGTGCAGTTCCCTTAGGAATAGAATTTACATTATGACGTTTCTTTACACATTTGCTAAGATAAAGCACAGACTATAGTGTGTTTGCTAAAGGAACATGGGTAATGAGGGAATGAGGCTCCTAGGAGACAAATGCTAGTTCTCTACAAGGCAAATTGTGACCCACAGTCTGATAGGGAGAGAAGGGAACCATGCCACTCCCTGTGCCTGCCCTCTTCCCTAATAAATGGTATCCTGACTCTGAAAGTTAAACACTAACAAGCATTAACCACCCCTCACAGTCTTTGTAATAGATGCTATAGGAGAAACTAGATTTCTAACAGGGAGAGTGATCCAAAGGGGAGAAGTGACCTGTATGATAATGCTTAGCCTCAGAGCATATGACAACCTCTGGGAGCAAGCAGAAGATCAAGAAAACAAACCCAGAGAAGGTGTTTTCCATGTCCTACAGTAAAACAATAGATCAAAGAACACAGAGACATTACCAACATGTGTGGTAGTAGACAGCAGCTTGCCCTTCATAAATAAACACAGTTCAGGGTTGTGTACTGGAAACATAACTGCACTATCAAAGTTCTAAGAGAAGAGATTTTGAGAGCTTCAAGTATTCTAGAGCATAAGAGATGTAGATTTAGTTTGTGAGCACACTGATAAGAAAACACACAGAGAAATTCTTCTGCTAAAAAGGATCAAGGTCATTATCTACATCTCCTTCTTCTAAAAAGAGAGGAAGCAAATAATCAATCAACCTTGGATAACCACTGCTGATCATCAGCTGGACACCTGCACAGAAGCCCCTAAACCACCTGGAAACAGACTAGACTGTGCTGGTGAAGAAGCAGCACTACATCATCAACAGGATGATTGGAGGTTATTGAGATTACTAATAGAAATGCATTGAGAAGTTTCCTTGAAGTGACCACACTTGAGGGGTATAAAATCCAGTCCTAGGGCCACACAACTGGTTGTACAGCCTGAAGGGCAATATAGGAGATCAGAGCTCTGAGCAATCATAGTAGTTTGAAGACACTGGCACACATGAAGATAAGGGACATCCCACTGACATTGCCTAACAAGATTTCCTGACAGCCTTCATTAAAAGTTTTTAAGAAAACTTCGCACAGAAATGTTCTTACATGGATTTAAAAATAAAAAAAAAAGTTTAGAGACAGGGATAAATGTATGGTTCCCACTGCAGATGGAGGTCACAAGTAGAAGGTCTCTTCAACATCTTCCTAAAACAATCTACAGAAGGGCATGAAATTAGGTAACACAGCTTAATTATTTTAAATTCCTCAGAGCAGCTAAGGCCAACTATGAAGAATTAGAGAAGTCTGATCACTGGCCAACGAAGTGGCAGATGAATTCTAACACAGGAGTGTCATCGTTTGAGCCTGGCGCAATGCCCCCACGAGAATACCTCTTTCCCTGGTATCTACTGTGAGATGTGATCAGAGACAGAGCAGAGCAGGCTCCAACTTAAGATTGAAAGAAAAAAAGAACTTTATTAACTTAAAACTACACAGAAAAACACATAGAACACAGGATGAAAACCTTCCAAATTTCTTCCTCCTCCCCCTCCAAATTTCCAATTCCATTACCACCCTTTAGATAATCAATTCTCAATTCCTCGAGAAGAGAGGAGTACCTCTTGCACCACAGACTTCCCCAGGAAACATTCAAAACTTCTCGTGTTTCCGTGTCACGTGTGGCACTGCCCGGAAAACATCTGCCATCGTGACCTCTTCCTTCCATGTCCAGTGCTCTCACCACTGCACGTGGATCAGAGCTGCTTCTAGTGTTTTTCCCTTTAAGGATACTTTGTCCAGTTCCAAAAAGAGCACAGTCCCTCTCCTTTTGGGACCCCTTTACCCCCAAAATTTCACCCCCTTGGGCTGAGGGGTCTCTTGAACAGAGATCATCTCACTCTTCCTTTTCTTTGAAGACGGAGGGCACCACCACCACACTCCTCACCCGTCGTCTCTGTTCACACACCTCCACATCACCGCACTCTCCTGGCTCTGAGCCATTGCTTCCCCCTAGAATGCAGTCTCTGTGTCACAGGAACTCAAGGGTTCTGTCATGGCTATACAAGAAAAGTCCAGCCAAAGGCCACTCCATCATCTCTTCTCACCTAGGATTCTTCTCAACTCCTCTCAATCTCATCAGCTTCAGGAGGAATCAGCATTTGCAAGGTTTCCATCATCCCCAGAAGGGTTAAAAGTCCCAGGCTCTGCCGGTTTGGTTCATGAACTCCCACGCCTGGCTTCCCTGCCGGGCATCCCCCCCTTCTCCTTCACGCCGGCTGCGCTATCACAGGCACAGGCTCTCTCCCTCTCTCTGGGGGGGGGGAATGGGGGATGGCTGCCCGAAGCCCTCGCAGTGCTTCTCTACCCTTCGGCCCAGGCCTGGCCTACCTCCCTCCGGACACATGGCTCCCCTCCCCTCCCTGCCCAGCTCCGAGCTGGGCAGGGAGGGTCTGCTCAGTTCCAAACCGGAAACCAAAAGGAAATTCCCCGGGGAGTTCACAGCTTTTAACCCCCTGTGTTCTCAGAGGCGTATCCATGCCCTCAGTGGACAAACCAGGTGCCAATATTAAAATCTGAACACCAATTGGCTTGACCACACCATCACAAAAAACTTCATTTCCTCTCAAACCACGACATAGTGAGCATAGTAAAAAAAAAAAAACCAACAAAACCTGGCTTCATCTAATAACTAAAGGTCTTGATGGTCAGGAATGAGGACAGTTTGATGCCAACATCAAGGCAACACTCAGAGGTCAAATTAAGTAACCTGTGTTTCAAGAATTAGCAGAAAAACATGAGAGCACTTGACAGAACATGCCATTTGTACTGCAATGTAACAGGTTTACCCACACTCAGCGTGCAGGATCCTGCTGAACTGGTTCAATAAGGTTTGGAGATTGGCAGTGGTGACAACTAAAGGCATGGAATGGCTCTCACATGGAGAACAACTAATGGAGCCAGGACTCTTCCCACTGCAGTGGAGACTGCAGAGGGGGAATGTGCCAGAGATGTAAAATTACATGTGCTGTGGAGTAGAATATAGAACAGCTGATGGTTTAGCATCTCTTCCACTGCATGATCGAGGGGATATTTGATGATACCTTGGAGGCATGAGTCACAAAAGCTGCCTGAGAGGGAATATAAAGGAGCTCAAGGCTATTTGCTCCTAGGTTTTAGCACTGTAATCTTTAACTAAACTTACAGTTAAGTGTTTCTTGCACTGTAAATTTCTTTTGTAATTATTTTAACAGAGCACAATAATTCAGTGATGAAGTATCTCAGCAGTGAACAACCCTTTAAATTCCCCATGCTCTTCCCACCTAGCAATGGGGTTGTACAACAATAATACAACAATAAGTAGTTATACAAGGCAACTCACTGTGCTGAAGTGTTCTTCAGAAGGATGGGAGCCACAATAGAGGCAGATCCTTGGACAGACAAGCAAGAGGCATTTAGGCCTCGCGTTTCCTCGTAACCCCAGAACCAGCCCCTAAACAGGAACACAAAGGATTGGTTCACAGGCTTGTATTTTAAATTAATGCCATATATAGAACAAAACATCCTAAAAAACTACATATGATACAAACAAACCAGCCACCTCCTTTATGCCGCTTTTCAGCATAGCAACAACTTTATAGAATTTACATCTTCTCATGTCAATACAATGTTTTACTATTCACAGGCTTTTTAAAAACAAAGTGAACTCCGGGCACCCAGATATCTACAGCAGGCAAATATCTCTCTGAATACAACTGAAAAGACCAGAAGGAATGCTTGATGTTACCTGTAGTAGCCATGTTTGTCTTTAGAGTACATCAGCTGTTCAATGCATGGTTTTTCATCTATTTTTTCTTCCCATGTTCCTTCTTTCCATCCTTCTGCATAGCCTTGCAGCACATAAACCTGTTCAATAAAGGGCCCACCTGACTCTGAACAGAAGGCAAAGCAAAGGATTTGTAAGCATTAAAACCCACACCCTAAAGGTATGAACAAGCATCAGTTGCAGTTAAAAATCTGCTAGAAATGCTAATATTACACTACTCTCTCTTCTCCATTTTCCCTATAAAGAGGGAAAGGAAGTTCTGTGAGAGCCAGAAAAGCTAAAAGGGTCAGGCAATGTGATCCCACCCAGATCTGTGTGATTTAATGTGCCAAACGCAACAGAATCCCTGTCACCTGGATAAAACACACCACTGTGCTGGGTAAAGCACACAAGTTTTCAGTGCTGTAAGCAGCTGCCACAGGAGGAGTGCCTCCAAGAAAACTGCCAAGTACAAGCTCTTCTCCTAAAGTTCAGGGTCTCTACAAGCATTTTCTTGGAAGGCAGGGAACAGCTTTCCCTCTTTGGAGAGGTGTGACATTTGGTGGCCTTTTCCTTTGCTGAACATGCCAGTGTGCAGTGTTCACCAATTGAACATCTGGTGATTAGCTCAACAAGGCATTAAATCCTAAAGGAACCAACTTCACTTTCTTATGGAAAGCCTTTCTCTTAGGCACAAAAAGCAAGGGATATTTCCAATACATGCAATATCAACAATGAAAAAATAAGTTCAGGGAAGAACCTGATTTACAACTTTTACTGTCCAACCACCATATCCAGAAAAAAGGTAGCTTATCTGCATTTCAACAAGCTGCCTCTCTCCTTATGGTCTTGTCATTATGGTCAAAACCACAAAGAAATACCACAGGTGAATTTAAACACAGGTATTAGTTGTCTCTCTTCGGGGATCCCAGAAGTCAAGGGGGCAGCAGTGCTACATCAAACAAGCTGCCAAGTAATTGGGTTATTCCATCCTAGTGGCTGTGTAGCTCAGCAAAACTCCTTCCCATCCCTCCTCTTCCCACGTCTATGATTTTTTTTTTACATAAAAGGATAAAAGCCCCTATAAGAACAAACTGCTTAAGAAACCATACCAAATATTTAATTAATTGTAGACTGCATGATCCTATACCCCACCTGCAAGAAACTGCTCATATTCGATCACAGGGATGTTCTTGTTGAGGCTTGGGACATCAAAGAATTCAGACCAAGCGATCCGGACCTGGAGGATATCAGGGCTCTGCCAGTGATAAAGACGTCCCCAGGGAGGCAGAACCAACACCCAGTTTTCACTTTTCCGCAGGGTCTTTAAAAGGGAAGCAATGCGAATGTAGACATCTCTGCGAAGGTTGAACCCTTCAGGGGGGTTTACATCATACAAAAGGTATCTGGAGAGAACAAAGAAATACCATTTTTTCTGGGAGCGTATTGAGACTATTACACGTTTTTCTTTTTTACTCTATAGTCCTGTGATGAAACTGTTGGGAAGAAAGCTGTTCCTCTTTTTGAATTTGTGGCACTCAGAAGGGGAAGAAGTATGGGAAATCAGAGCAGTGTGTGCTGCAAGGGCTGGAGGGACCACTAGGGTCTCCTGGCGAGGTGGCACATGAAAAGACCCTTTCTTGCAGCAGGTCAAGGAGTGAAGAATCTTGCTCATGGGGTGTGTGGTGAAAATGGTGAAACCACGGGCATATAACTCAGGCTAACTCTTGTAAGCTGGACACAGAGACAGGAGGACGCGCTCTGGAAAAGTAAGGGAAAATAATGCATCTGGGAGGTGGATGATCGCTGTGGGGTCCGTTACAGCACAGGATATTCTACAGACGAAAACTCTCGGACAGTTGCGATGACACCTTCCAAAAACGATCCAAAAAAGCACCAGTAGACGAAGGAGGCCCTTTACCAGCTGATGGCCGAGACACGACGGGGACACCGCACGGCAGGGGAGATCTCGGAGGGCAGGACCGGCCCGGGGTCGGACGCGGCGGGGCCGCCGCTGCTCACCTGGTGCGCGAGGAGGCAGCAGCAGCGGGCAGCGAGGAGGCGGCGTGGCCAGCGCGGAGGGCGGCGGGCGGCGGCTCGGAGGCGGCGGCGAGCGACGGCGAGAGGGGGAGGGTGAATAGACTAAGCAGCAGCAGCGGCAGCGCCGGGGCACAGCAGCCACTAGGCCCCTGCGCTGCCATCCCCACGCCACGTCCGGGGCGGCGCTGGCGGAGCCCCAGCCCCACTCAGTCTCTCAGAAGAGGCCGGAGGTGAGGGGCCGCAAGCGGGAGCCTGTGAGGCGGTTCAGCTCCTCCAGGATTTGCGTTTCCTTCTGGTACATCTGCGGGAGCAGCGGCGGTCAGCACCGGGCGAACCCCGGTTCCCATCACCGGGGCCTCCGGTCCACCCCATTCCGGACCCCACACAACCTCCCCGACCCCAGCGCATCCCGCACCTGCTCCCACTCGGGTTTCGTGTCGTGCCGGAAGCCGAGCAGGTGGCACAATCCGTGAGCCGCCGTCACCTGCGCGGCGGGCGGGAGCACAACATGTGTTACTGACCGAGCCTCGTGCCCGCCCCACCGCCCGCCAAGCCCGAGCAGGGCTCACCGTCAGGACGTCGTCAAAATCCTCCCCGGTTTCGTGGCACTGTTGGTGGATGTATTCTACCCCTAGGAAGATGTCCCCCAGGTTGTAATCGCCGCGGCAGCTCGGCCGCGGCAGCTCCCCCGCCTCCACTTGGTGGAACGGGAAAGAGAGGACGTCGGTGGGCACTGGGCAATGTCGGTAGACGCCGTTCAGTCGCTGCATCAACGCGTTGCTGGCGCAAACTAGCCCAACGTCGAAGCGGGAGGCGCCCAGGGCGGCGCGCAAGGTACACACGACGCGGCGGAGCGCGGCCCGGCGTAAGGGCACAGCGCGCTGCGCATTTCGCAGCGCCACGCTCATAGCAGCACCCCCACCCACCACAAAGCGACTCCGTCCTAAAGTCGCGACCGCGCCCTGTTCAAGAACCCCGCCCACCTTTCTGTCCAGCCGTTAATATGCCCGCCCAAGTGAATCCCTGCCCATCTAGATCACGCCCATGCCACAACGCTACTCCCACCCATCTCCCAGCCCTAGTGCTCTTCTGCCGCCGTAGCCCTGCCCATTTTTCCACTGCACTCCGTCCTCCGCCCCATGGCTAAGGCCGCTCCCCACCGCGCATGCGGGTCGCGCTTCGTTCGGCGGGCCGAGGCCGCCGCCGCCGCAGCGATGTCGGCGCGGGGCCCCTTCCGCAGCCCGCCTTCCTTCACGCCGCCGCTGCGCTTTGGGCAGCCTGCCGTGTTCGGCCAGGGCGGCGGCCCCGCCGGCCTCCCCTTTGCGCCCACCACCACCTTCGCGCCCCCCTACGCGCTGGGCCAGGCTCCGGCCCCGGCGGGGAACGCGGGATTCAGCTTCAGGCCGCCGACCAGCCTGGGCGGCTTCCCGACCTCCAGCGAAGCGTTGGGTGGCGGTGTCTTCGCCGCTCCCGAGTTCCGCTTCAAGGCGCCCGAGAGCGCCGCCGCCTTCAAGCCGCTGTCAGGTGGCGAGGCGGAGAAGGGCCCGGCTGCCCCCGCCGCCTTTAGTTTCTCGTCGTCCTTCGCCTTCCCGTCAGAGACGGGCCCCGAGGCGGCGGTGGCGCGGGAGCCTTTCTCGTTCTCACGTCCCCCCGCCGCTTTGGGGCGGCCGGAAGAGAGAGGTTTGAGGGTGCTGCCGGAGGATCCGGGGGAGCTGCCGTCCAAGGGGCTGAAGCGGAAGGAGGAGCGGGAGCGCTCGCCGCGGCGGGCGGCGGCGGGCGGGCGGGCGGCGGCGCCGCCGGAGAAGCGGGCGGTGATGCTGAGCCGGCCGCGCGGCGGGATCCTGTTCGGCCGCACGCTGGAGGATCTGCTGCGCAGCCAGGCCCGCGAGCAGCGGGAGCGCGGAGACGGCCCCGAGGCCGAGCGGGGACCCGCCGAGGAGCCGCCGCCAGCCGAGGCTCGGGAGCCCGCCCGGGAAGGTGGGCGGGAGTCTGGTGGGGGGCAGCCCAGCCGCCCGGCTGTCTCCCCGCTTGCTGACTGTTGTGTTCCTTCTCGTCACAGATGCGGCCCCCACCGCCCCTGCCCGCCGGAGCCGCGGCAGCGAGAGCACGGAGGGGCTGGGGGTCCTGCCAGCCGCCGAGCTGACGGCTGTCCAGTGCAAGAACATCCCTGACTACCTCAACGACAGGACTGTGCTGGAAAAACATTTCGGCCAGTTCGCAAAAGTTCGCCGAATCATGACCAGGCGCAATAAAAAAATGGCTGTTCTCCACTTTTTTGATCATGTGAGTATCAGAACTCTTGGAAGTTTTCAGCCTGGAGAGGTCTCCAGGGATACCTTAGAGCCCCTTCTAGTGTCTAAAGGGGGCTTACAATAAAGAGGGAAGGCAACTTTTTACAGGGACAGGCTGGAAGAGGACAAGGGGAAAGAAACGGTGTAAGCTAAAAGAGGAGTTAGATGTTAGGAAGAAATTATTTGAAGGTGATGAGGCCCTGGCACAAGTTGCTCAGAGAAGGTGTGGCTGCCCCATCCCAGGAAATGTCCAAGGTCAGGTTGGATGAGGCTTAGAGCAGCCTGGTCTAGTGGAAGGTGTCTCTGCTCAAGGCGGGGGGTGGAGGGGTGTAGCTGAATGGTCCCTTCCAACCCAATCCTGTCTCTGATTCTATGAAGAAAGACTTAAATCTGAGTGCTTGGGGTGGGTCCAGCAGTAAGGAAAACTACACCCTTGTTTGTTTGAAAGCAACAGTTTCTTGTGGAGACCAATTCAGCTGATTGCATGTAGGTTTTAAGTGAAGTTAAAATGCAGCAACCAGAATGTTTTGGGGATCAGTAAATGTTTCTCTGGCAAAAACTGCACTGTGTGTTTCGTTGTTGTGGTGCCAATAGGTTTTCATGCTCTTCTTTTGTTTCCTTTCAGGCCTCTGCAGTTCTGGCCAGAAAAAAAGCAAAAGAGTTGCACAAAGACATAGTAACATTTTGGCAAAAGAAGAAAACAAGTAAGTCTGTGTTTCCAGATGTATAAATAGCGTGCCAGCTGCTCTTTTTTTCCTTGATGTGCTGAAGATGATACCTAAATTATCTCTTAGTAGGTGATATCATGGTTGAATCCTTAATGCAATACACAGTAGCAGTATGGTGATGGTCATCTTTGTGCTTCTATCCAGAAGTAGGATGTTCTTAGGGGGTGTAAGAAAACCCAGTCTGAAATGCCTTGCTGTCTGCCTCAGATCATGGAATGGAATGTGAACATCTAGCTTGCAGGAAAAGGTTCTGAGAACCTACCTAAGGAAAGTGTCCTGAGAATCTCTGCAGAGTCTGCTGAGGTTGCTGTTCTGTGCATCAGTAGTTAGACACTGTTTGAACCAAAAAAAAAGAAAACAACCTACAGAGTTTGAAAGTGGGAAACCTGGATTCCAGACCCTGTTTGGTATTACAGCAAGAGGAGATTGTTCAGTCCCCAGGGGAATACTTATAATGTCAAGTGCTTCCCTTTCTTTAGCTCCATGAATGCAGTGTGTGTGCCTGTGAGATCCTAGCCTGTAGGTGCACTTCAGCTTCCAGCGCATGGATGTTTCCCCTCAGCTTTGACCAACCACAGCCTTGCCTTCCAGAAAACAAATAGCTGCTGAGTTGTCTCCCCGAAATTAACATCTTGAAGCAGCAGCTTTAGCCTCTTCGCCAGTGTAATTTTATCACGGTTTTATGTCTGTGGCAGCATTCCAAAATAACTATTCTTGGAGGGTTCAAGAAATGCAGCTGCAAAAATCCAGGTGGAAAAATTGTCTCTGGAAGAAGAAATTCTCCATTCCTGCAAGTGTTAATTCATGCCAACCTGAGTCTAAGCTTGGATATGTGAAATAAATACTTTCAGTTGGAGCACTTGGAATTGTGATTTACACAGGTGGAATGGATTTTGTATCCCATAGGGAGTTATGACTTGTGGATTATATTGCAAACCTTAGAGAACTGTGATTCAT
Source organism: Serinus canaria (assembly GCF_022539315.1). Classification (NCBI taxonomy): domain Eukaryota; kingdom Metazoa; phylum Chordata; class Aves; order Passeriformes; family Fringillidae; genus Serinus; species Serinus canaria. Next base: position 5,423,454 of record NW_026108147.1, on the reverse strand, counting down.
TTGAGGATTAGACTTCATTTACTGCTAATTACCATTATTGCTAAGTGATATTGTCTTGAAAAATTCTTTATAGAACAATGACCTTTACAGCAATTGGTAGAAACTTGGTATAGCTCCCAGTGCAAATTGTTGTGGAAGTTCTGCATGCATGTACAAAACTGGGAGGCTTAGTTTTCATCACCACCTCCATGGGGTCAAGAAAAAGTTGTTGCTTAAACTACTTGGCAGGTGCCGGGTTTCATATTTATGTGTCATTTCAGGTCCAGCAAAAAGGGAATTTTCATCCAAGGAGAAGAAAGCAGGTGAAGAGGAAGGAAGGCAAAGCAGTGAAGAGCAAAGCTATCAGCATTCCCCTCTTAGAAAACCTTTAATAAGATCTTCTGCTAGCAGTGTCATGCCTGGGAGAAGGTATGTCCTCTCCTCTGGGAGTCCACCTGGCAGGAAATGGGGAGCTTGGAGAAAAAATGGTGATCACTGTGTGCCAAATATAGTCCCATTCTCTTCAGGGAGGCTCCTTCCCTTCTTTTCTGATTTGTCTGAATTAGAAGTACTCAGCTCTCACACTTTGTCATTCCTAGGGGCTTATTAGGGTCTTTTATTTTGGTGAAAGTAAAAGATTTTGTTCGTAAAAGCACTTGTAGTATGAGGCATGAGGGAAGCGAACAAACAGTGCTGAGCCCAGCTAGGACTGAGCAATAATGACACTGTTTGTGGTCATGATTCAATGAGCTTCTCAAGCAAGCAGTTTTCTTTGGAGGCAATTAGAGCTCTGTGGAATGAGGGTCTCATTTTTGGAGTAGTTTGGATCATTGTCTCACTTCAGCAAGTGAACAGTCTTCCTGGTTCATGGCAGTCACAGAAGTGGCAAGATTGTCATCTTTGTCACATCTCAATGGTTTGTCTAGTCTGACAAAAGTAATTTGATATGTGTAATCATATAACTATAAAATTAGTCATATGTTATGAAGGAATCAGTATTCCTTGATTTAAAAAGCATGTTTGTGCTTGGCCGTGTAAAATCTTTTAATAATCTCTGTTGCTGTAGAAAGAAAATTTGGTTTGTCTCCAGCAAGCCAGTTCCTAACTTAAAATACAAATTGCTGTGCCCTAGTGTTGCAAAATGCTACAGGACCCATCCATTTCTGTCTCCTCTATGACACTTTCAGTAAGTTCTTTTCTATTAGGACTTTCTCCACAATGCCAGAACTCTTGGCAGCGTTGTCAGGGCAGTGCTGAGGATTTAACCAGATTAACACCCGGGGCTGGTGTTAGCGCAGCACATCCATACATTGTTCATGTTTCCCTGTGAACAAAATACTCTTCTAAAGAGATGCTGGCATCCTAAAGAGCAGTGAACTGATTAAGACCAGGGCATGCGCTAACGTATTATTATTAATAGAAAAGTCTTCTGCTTTAGTTCTCCAGCAAAGAAGCCTGGCCTTCGAAAGGCACTGCAGTTTGAAGCAGAGCTGTTTGATTCCAGTTCTGAAGGGCAGAGCTCAGAGGGCTTGGGAGCTTCACTGTCCTCTCTCAGTAGCCTGGTGGGATTGGTGGCTGAGACATCTGAAGAGAGATATAGGCTCTTGGACCAGAGGGACAAAATCATGCGACAAGGTAATTAACATTAGTTAATGAGTGTGTCATCTGCTTCTCTGCTCTAAAGAAGTGTTTGGGTTTTGTGGCAAAGCTGTTGTGATATTATGGAAATGGCTTAAAAGAGAGTTTAATGTGGAACAGTCTATAAAGTACTCTCTTAGAGTATAATTTTCTGTATTTTTTTATCTTGTAAAACAAACAAATCTGTTCTGCTTACTGCACATGCAAAGTCTTGTGTAAAGGGAAGGCTGGAATGTCCATCTTCTGTGAAGGAGGGCACATAGAGAGATCTGCATCTCTACAGTCTCTTTAAGGAAGGTTACCCAAAGCCTTAACTGCATTTCTTAGAACCACAGATAACAGAATTATTTGAGTTAGGAGGGCCCCTAAAGCTCATCCAGTCCCACCCCCTTGGCATAGGGAGGGACACCTTCCACTATCCCAGGTTGCTCCAAGCCCCATCCAATCTGGTCTTGAAGACTTCCAGGCGTGGGGCTATTACAGCTTCTCTCAGCAACTTGTGCCAGTACCTCTAGTATTTCTCCAAATTCAAACTATTACACAGCTGAGAATTATTTCAAGAAATGTCCCTTTGTTTCACAGTGGTGATTATAACACCTTCCATGCTGTTCTTGCAGTTTTGAAACTGATCCTATTTCTAATTGAAGATCTTATTTTTAATATTGATGGACTTCTTGTCCACTCAATGTAGAATTTTGAATTTGCTGTTCCTTAGGACAAAAAACATTGGATGTTTTTTAAAAGCTTCAGTCTTTTCAGCAAAACTCGCAATATGTGCAACACAGGCCTCAGAGTGGGGAGAACCCCATCCTTGTCCATATGTGACTATACAAAGTTTGGGTACAGTCTTGCATCCTCAGGGCTGTTTTGGCACATCGGGGTAATAGCTTATTGTGAAGAAAAAAAACTGAAGACCCAAGGGATGCTCAGTGTTTGTTCAGTTATTTCTTTGGGTTTTTTTTTAGCTCGAATAAAAAGGACTGATCTTGGTAAAGCAAAAACTGTTGTTGGCACTTGCCCAGATATGTGTCCTGAAAAGGAGCGTTACATGAGGGAGACAAGAAACCAGCTTAGCATCTTTGAATTGCTTCTAGGCACTGATAAGGTATGAGAATCCCAGGATATCAGTATGTCTCATGCTCATTGGAGCTGTCAGTATTGTTTAGCTGATTACAAGAGTAATTCTGGTGCAAAAATTCAATAGGCTGTTTAATTATTGCCTTTGAATTCTGGAAAACAAGATTTGCTTTTTCACTCTGTCATGTCTCTTATTCAGTTATTTAGAACTATAGTTCTAAAGCTGTAATTACATATTATATGTAAATATCTATAGCTATATATTGTCTTAAAGGTTATGAGTTTGAGACTAAGTCAACACTTCAATAGTCAACTCCTTAAAGGCATAGCTGGGATGAAATCCTCTTTACTGCTGGGAAGTTGTACGTAGGATTTTATTCTTTTCCTCACCTCTTGCAGGTGGATCATGCAGCAGCAATCAAGGAATATAGCAGGTCTTCAGCAGATCAGGAGGAACCTTTGCCCCATGAACTGAGACCCTCTGAGGTACTGAGCATGACCATGGACTATTTAGTGACAAATATTATGGATCAAGGAGAAGGAAACTACCGAGAATGGTATGATTTTGTCTGGAACAGAACTCGTGGAATAAGAAAGGTAAGCACTGTGGATAGAGGTGTTTAGTGATAAAAAGCAAAAGATCCCAGCATGCTGTAAAAAAAGGAAGCAAAACGCAATAGTTCTTGAAATGTTTTGAATTGCAGAGTGACTCAAAGCACAGTGAAATGGGTTTTCCAGTGGTAGTGCCAGGTGACTGCACTCTTCAACTAGTTTAAAAATACATGTAATGTGTTCTTTTTCATTCTGTTAGGATATAACCCAGCAACACCTCTGCAACCCGCTGATGGTGTCTCTGATTGAGAAGTGCACTCGCTTTCACATCCACTGTGCTCACCACTTGTGTGAAGAGCCCATGTCCTCCTTTGATGCTAAAATTAACAATGAGAACATGACTAAATGCCTGCAGAGCTTGAAGGAGATGTATCAGGACTTAGCTAACAAGGGGATTTTCTGCAAGAGTGAAGCAGAGTTCCGAGGTTACAATGTCTTGCTGAATCTCAACAAGGGTGATATTCTCAGGTGAGAACAAGGCATCATTTGTTTTCTCTCTTTACCTCTGGGAAGAATTGTGTTCAGAATTAAATCCAGACAAATTGTAATGCTCTTGATTTTAATTCTGTGCTGTTGCAAGTTGCTGTTGATTGTTCGGTATTGAAGCAAAAGTTTTGTCCCTGTCTTTTATCTCCACAGAGAAGTTCAGCAATTTCATCCAGAGGTTAGAAACTCACCGGAAGTTAGATTTGCAGTTCAAGCTTTTGCTGCATTAAACAGCAACAATTTTGTGAGGTTTTTCAAGCTTGTGCAGGCAGCTTCCTATCTGAATGCCTGCCTCTTACACTGTTATTTCAACCAGGTAAGGAAAAAACAGATATTTTAAAAATTATTTAATAAGTAAGACAGTCTGGGATCTGGGGGAAAATCAGCAGAAAATTTAGTACATATTGAGCCATAAAGATAATATTGTCACTGCTTCTTTAGAAGTGTTAAAAAATTTATCAGGACCTTTCTGCTGTGATATGAAAGGCAAATACTGAAATGCTCTTTTTTTTTTCTTGTAATTGTGTACAAATAAATATTTCCCTGAAACACAATTGGGAAGCAGAGAAGCAGGCCTGAGAGTCCTGCAAAGAAATATGAGTCTGCACTTTCAGAAGACCTTGCAAGGTTTTTTCTGCAGAAGAATCACAAAGTGATGTGCTCAAAACAAGTATCATGAAAGAGAAACAGAAACTAGAAAGCAAGTGCATAGGATTTTAAAAGAAAGTTGCAATTCTAAATAATTGTTTGTGTGGATACTTGATGACAAAGTATTGGTGCATTTAAACGTGATTATCACATTTATTGTACACTTTATAGTTTATTTTGGGTTCTGTCCTAGTAGTTATGCGGCTTTTTCTTTTCCCCCAGATTCGTAAGGATGGTCTCAAATCCCTCAATATTGCCTACACTGTGAGCACCCAGAGAAGTACAGCGTTCCCCTTGGACCACCTTGTCCGCATGCTGCTGTTCAAAGACTGCGAGGAGGCAACTGATTTTATAAGTTATTATGGCCTGAGTGTATCAGATGGGTAAGTGTGAGGAAAGTGATGCCTGGGGGGGTTAGCCTGATGTCAAGCAAAGGGGGTAATGGGGGGGAGCTGCTCCTGAAGGTTGGAATCAGAGAAAGAATGGGCCAAGAGCAGGAGATGGGTCTCCGTAGGAGATAAGGACACAGTTCTGCTTCATGGGAAACTGGCATTATAGTGATGCCTGTAGAGTGGGATGAAGCTGAAGAGTGCAAACCAGCTGTTAGAGGATGTTGGAGGACAGCAGTTCACAGATAAGTGTCTGCCATGAAAATCCATGCATTGTAAGGTGTGTTCATCCAAAATCGGAATTTTGAGAGGCTGGGAAAGGAAAAAAAACCCTTGAGGATGCCAGTTAGTCATCTATTCTTGTCAACATTCTGTTTCAAACCAATTAGTTTCAGAATTGAAAGCCTGTAGGTTACTGGAGCTTTGTGGACGTATGTCTGGTTGTTGCTTTTGTTTTTCCCCAGTGGTTACGTGGAGCTGAATCGCTCAGCTTTCCTGGAGCCAGATGGATTACCCAAGCCACGGAAATCACTGTTTGTCAGCCAAAAGCTCACTGTCTCTGTTGGAGAGGTTGTGAATGGGGGGCCCTTGCCCCCAGTGTGCCACCATGTGCCTGTGTCCAGCTTCAACGGGCAGAACAAATACATTGGTGGAAGCACCTCTGTGGATCAGGCTGGCAGTAGTCAAAAGCACAGTGTGGAAGCAACAGGTGAGAGCAAACCTGCATTTTAGGTACTGCTCAGATTACACTGTCAAGGCAGAAGCTGTTTGTGGCTCAGAGATTGAAACTGCATGATAATTTAGATGTAGTGAAAGGAGTAGAATTTAAATTGCAAGAGAATTACAGAATGGTTTGAGTTGGAAGGGACCTTGAAGCTCATGAGGTTCCAATACCCAACATGGCAGGGGCACCTTCAACTAGACTAGGTTGCTGAGGTGTATTTATGTATCTGTAAAAGCCAAGAACATCCTGATTAATGTGTTTCCCAATTCAGAAAATTCTCTGCTGAGCCAAATTTTGCCAACATAAGTGAAATAACAAATGCTTGACTACTTCGGAAAACCAACTTCCCTTTGCAGTTTGGATGTTTTTTATTTGCGGGTGTTTGTTGCCTCTGGGTGTATAAACATGTCAGTTTTCAGGTTAGCTGAATGTGTGCTTTTCTGTCCTTGCTGAAAGTACAGATAGTGTGTGTAGGTGCCAGGTGTGCTTGACTTAAAACAGTTGTTTTGTTGGAAATACATGTGCTTGTTAATGAGGGTAATGTGCAATTAAATGTTTAAATGTTTTGTATAAAATATTTTTAAATGTAAATTATCTCTATGATATAACTTTAAGGCAACAAACTGCTCTTATGGGTTTATTTTATGACCTGCTGAGTTTTATCAGACAAGCCAGTTTTTTGAAGATAAAATTTGCTTCTGTTTGTGATTGATCTGGTTTCCTTAATTTTTCTCCTTTTCCCTCCCAAGAAGGAAGAGTGGAAAGTAGAGGTGTGGATTTAGAGGCCACAGCAATGAGAGTCCAGTCCCCATCTCATCTTCTGCCCTTGCTGTTGCCTTGTCAGCTGGTGCCAGTCTTGCCCTCTGCACAATCCATCTCCCAGCCTGCAGCACAGCCTGAGCCTCCCCCTTCAAAGCCTCAGCCTGGTTACTCAGATGAGGTAGGGAAATCTAAACCCATCAGGAAATATTTGGGAAAGATCTGTGAAATATAACAAAAGGTAACCAAGTTCTTAGGGTATTTCATTTTTCTGGAACATGCATGTATGTCAAATGAGACATGACAAAAGTTTCTTGCTGTGGGTACATAACTATTAATGCTGGGTCTTGAATGTGTACCCCGTCTACCTGTGCTGTTTTTCTCCCTCCTACACAAGTTTTTGTATGCTGATGCTGAACCAGTCTCTCAGAGTGTCTCATTGCTTTGTACAGTACAGTTGTCATATTCCACCTAAATAAAGGCAAATTTCAGTGAAGGGTAGACCTGATAATTTGGAAATAAATCAGCTAGAATGGAAGTCTAAGGTAAGAAAATAAGAGTTGCTCCTCAGTTATGGTTTCCTGAATTGATTTGCCATATTTAGTACAAAAATCTGCTTTTGTTTCTGTGCTGTTACTAACCTTTTAGATAGTCTAAATAGACTGAAGTTTGCAGGCTGTTGTGTTTGATTAAGTTGTCTCAGTTTGTAAGCAGAAATACAGATGCTGCTGTAAATTACAGTCAGTTAAGGAAGGCTGGAGAGCCTTACTCCCAGTTTACTCCTGAGAAGGACTACACCTTGTTTCAGCTGCTTCTTCTGCTGTGTTGCAGGACGTTGCCGAAGTGGTGGATGGGCTTGTGCGTGATGTCCTCAAAGGAGAGTGCAGAGAAGTGGGCAGAGCAGGAGCAGCTTATGTGACTGCTGCTATCTGGTAAAGAGCATTTCTTGCAGGTTCTCCTGGAGTCTGTCACCACAGTTGTCCCTTGCCACAGCAGCATCTTGTGTGAAGATGGTAAAATTAAGCACTGCCAGGTCTGTGATGGAGACTGTGTTACTGATGCAGTGGAAGGGAAAGCAGACCTTTCTTCAGATGTCTGCCACATCCCAGCTCTAGCCTTAAGGGAAGGCTGACCCAAACCTCTGGAAGCTTTGCCTGGTTAGAAACTTCTGTCATGGAAGGGAAGGTGCCCAAAGGGGGACAAGAGGAGCAAGTCCAGATCTGGCTGCTTCTCTGCTTCTGATAAATTTCCTCTCCAGGGCAGTTAGTAGAGTCATAGATGTGGGATGTGACCCAAACAGTTGTTGTTCCAGCACTGTCTGAATGGGATAGCTGACCCAGGCTGACTAAAGTACATTCCCTGTGATGTCATGGTCAGCAGTAAAACTGGGTTAGAAGAAGAAGTTGGAGATTTGTGGCTTTCAGGGTGGACATTGATTGGGTACTGTCTCGATATTGCTCTTCCCATGGGAAGTGATGACTGGCTGCTTTTACTTTACTTGATGGGGGAGTGGGTGTTTTGCCTTTCTGTATTACAGTGTGTATTTATTTCCATCCGTGAGTTTTCCTTTTTTCTTCCTACTTTCTTCCCTGTCCCAGTGCGGGGAGGGAGTGAGCCAGTATCAGTGTGTGTGTGTTTGGCTAATGGCTGGAGTCAGCCCACCACAGAGAGCAAGGTGTGGCTGAGAAAAGTGTAGACCTGGGGCTTTGAATGAAACAATTCTGGCTTTGAGAAGAGATTTGCTGTTTCTGCACAGTGCCTCAGAGGCCACCGTTGAGGAACTTGTGACTGAGGTGATGGGGGAGATCCTCAGAGAAGTGGCTGGAAACATGCTCAGTGTGGAAAGGTGGCGTGTTCAGGAGGAACGGCGCAGAGTGGAGGAGGAGAGGTGAGGCACTGCTTTCGCTGTGGGGCACAGTGGGCTGGGTAGACCCTAGAGAATGTAAGGATAGCTGGTGCTAGCCTGGGTCCTTGTGCCTCTGCTCAAGGCCCGTGTCTTTCTGCCATGTGGCAGAACAGTCTCACCTTGAACTTCCCTGGGATTGTACAGGAAGGGCTCCCCTCTGCATTCTCGGGTGATTTGCTGGTTAGCATTTTGGTTCGTCAGAGCCATGGTGAAAATGGTGGGTGGGAAGTTTAGCAACTTTTATTTATCCATAACTTCCAGAGAGCGACATGCATTTGCTGTATGCTGGAACTTTTCCATCTGAGTGAGCCACTTGTTTGTAGCTTATTGGGGTAAGAATAAATAGAATCCTAGAGTAGTTTGGTTTGGAAAGGACCGTAAGGATCATCTAGTTCCAAGCCCCAGCCATGGGCAGGGATGCCACTCACTAGATCAGGTTGCTTAAGGTGTTTTTAAGGGAAACCTGGCTCCATGCAAAGCTGCTTATTTAGAAACCAGATAGTGGGAAATATTTTTAGGCAAATTAGCTATTTGACACTGCATGTAGTGCTTGTGTAACTAAGCAGCAGGTTTGTCAATGTAAATTTTTTCTTTGTCCTTCCAGGCAAAAGCAGGAAAGAGAAGAGTTAATAAAGCAGTTGAGCCAGTTGCTAGGTATGGAATTAATGGAAGAAGTAATAAAGGAGAGTATTAAAGAAGCTTCAGTCAATGAGTTAAGGTGTGTACAATGTGCTGCATGCTGTAGTTTGCTTTCCCAAGGGTTTCCTAAATGTCATGGACTTCGCTGTTTGCATCTCAGCCCACTGAATTGGCATTTGCTGGAGGTCTTCACCTTAGCAGTCTTGGTTTGTTTAATTTGGAACCAGATGCGCCTTAGAAAGAGACCGGCAAGCCCGGATTGCCCGGTGTTCAGAAGAAGTGTGTGGCCAACTCATGGAGCTCTTTCTGGAGGATGAGATTTTCCAGATTGCCAAGGAAACTCTTCAGGAGCTCCAGTGTTTCTGCAAATACTTAAAACGGTGAGTTACCACCCTGGGACATGGCTGCTTCACTTGGGAGCATTGGCATGGAGCAGTTAACAGAGATGGAACTACCACTGTCTGGTTGTGTTCTTTCTGAGACAGTTTTTTCTGTCTTATCTCCTTGGTAAGGGTAGACCTTACAGTATTAGTACCAGCCTCTGCTAAATTACTGTATGTGGGGAAAGGATCACATCTTTGTGATGATCCTTTGTTGTGCTCAGGTAATGAGCTTGGTAGAAGATTCCAGCTTCATTCTGTCTAGAAACTTGTAGTAATTTATCCTTGTATTGTTTCTGCTGTTCACTGGTTTTCCTGCCCATATGCTCAGTGTGTTGTAGTTGTTGTAGTGTTCATTTTACAAATATCTGGTGACAAAGGTTTGCAGAGGAATTAATAAACGTGACCTATTTATCTGTTCTTTTCCAAAGGTGGAGGGAAGCAGTGATAGCTCGGACAAAGTTGAAACGTCAGATGAGGGCATTTCCAGCTGCTCCCTGTGGCTTGGATTCCAAACATCAACTGAAAGCACTGTCCCCCAGTGCAGAGTGGCCTATAGCCATGGAGAACTTGTGCAAGAGATTTGTAAACCTGGGGAATGGAGGAAAGCTAGGAATCTCTTGCACGAGGTAAGGGATACTTCAAGTGGGATCAGTAGGAAATCTGGTTGATTTTTGGAAGATAAATTACCAAAAATTCTTTCGCTGTGAATGTTGTAGTGGGTTTTCAGAACTGTTTATTCTTAAATAGCTTCCAAAATACTTTCTCCATAAATGTCATGACCAAGACTGAAAATCTGAATAAATTCTTCTGTTAACAGCAACATTCTGAGGCCTCTGTAATATTTCTCAGTCCTCAGTGTTCTTAGATTTGTTTAAAGTATGTGTTGATACAGCCAAGAATATTTTATTTCCAGATTGAACTTGCTGAGAAACAAGACAGTGCATGAAATGAAAATTCAGCACTTCTACCAGCAGTTGGTAAGGTAGGCTGGGGTTTGGTTCTTGTTTTCTTTAGAAGCAAGCTGTAGCAGATGTGCCAGACATACCAGAAGTGGCCCGAAGGTACGGCTAACCATGCCCGAATGTCTGCTTGCAGCCTTGCATTTGGGGGTATTTTGGAATAAGGAGAACTGGAAGGGTCATGGAATCATAGGATGGTTTGGGTTGGAAAGCACCTTAAAGATCATTTTGTCCATTCCATCTCCCTGCCATGGGCAAGGATACCTTCCACTAAATTAATGAAGGTGTTGGGTCAGATGATCCTCCTGGGTGTAATTTTAAGGATCTGATGGGTATTATGGTGTTTGACTTTGTACCTGGATGGGATGGGGCCTGTGATAGGCTGTGGGGGTAAAGGAGTAAATGAGCTATTAGTGACCTGGATTCTGGTTGGGAAATATTGATTGAGATATTTGAACTGCAGCAGAAGGTCTGGCTTCCCATGGCTCCTCATGCTCTCCAGTGGCCTTGGGTGTGTGTTGGATCAGTGTGGAAGTGAAGCAGTACACACGTGCTCCTGAAATCCCCAGAGTAAGGCTCATGTGTCAGGTTTAGCAGCTGCAGTTCTTGAAGGATGAGGAACAGATCCAAAGAATTAACTGGTCAATACCCTACAGTATTGTAACTTGTTCAGTGCAAGACAGACATTCCTCAGCTGGGAAAGAGCCCTGGGGTGGATCTTTTCACCAGTTCTTTTGTCTCTCTCTAAGTGATTTAGCTTGGACCCCCCTGGATCTTGTCTCATTAATCACGGAACATATTCCAGTTCAACAAGAACAGGTTTTTTGGAAGGCGCTCTTGGTTTTGCCCAGTGATGATGAATATTCCAAGGATGATCCCAATAGGTATGTTGAAGAGGTGGTTGCTGGGACCCTTTCTCAAACAGGGCAGACTTCTTTTATTTAGGTAGAAGAAGATTAGTAGTATACAGTCCTTGATGTAATTTTGTCTGTACCATGTCAGATTTCCAGGGGTTTTTTTCCCCTCTAGAGTACTCTAAACAATATAGCTGTAATTTATTACAATGATCTGAATTTTTTAACATTGTTTAATTCCTTTTGTTCATATTGAGAACAAAACTGTGATAGATAATTTCATTAAAATTTATAGCTATTTATTAGGTCTATTTATCATAACCTAAATTTATAGAATTATGATAGATTGTGGTATCTTAGAGGTGCTGATACTAAAACCCTAAAGTGCCAGTTTCAACAACAAAACTCCCCAAAGCCCTATTTTTTGTTTGCTAGGATACTGGTGGATTGGCTGAAAGCCAAGTTTATGGGACACAGAAACTGTGAGAAAAATGCTTCACATACAGAAGGCAAAATTCAAACACTGACATTATTTAGTTCTCCTGGCATGCAGGGGACCAGAAGCATTAAAGTCAGTGTGTGTATAAAGGTAGGTGTATAAAGGAGAACAATTTCATGATATCTAAGAGGCCATAAAAGCAGGGTGGGCTCTTTTCCAGTGGATGTGGTGTCCTGTCAGATGGAGGGAGATGATACTGGGAGGGTGTCTTGGTTTGAAAAGGCAGGTGTCCGCTAAGGAAGGCAGGACCCTCCCTTGAAACAGAAAATGCAAACCCCCTCTCTCTGAATTAATATAATTTTGGAGTTAAGAGGCTCTCGGGCAAAGATATGGAAGTAGGAATAACAGTTATTTATTAGGAAAAAGTAAAAGAAAATATAAAAATAAAAATGCAGTAATACAAAACAACACTGACTCAGAATATGACCTGACTCCCTGTGGGTCAGGGTTGTGGCAGCATCTCTAGGGTCCAAGTTGCTGCCACACCGAGATATGTGTAAAGTCTCAGCTTGCATGCTCAAAGAATGAGCCGGAGTTCTTCAGTTCTCGGTCTCAAGGTTGTTTATTGTGTCTTATCTATAAAAATTTTTCTTCTGCCCTGCTGAGGTCCATCCAGCTGGACAGTTCCAGGCACCCTGCCTGCCCCTGGAGCAGTGTTATCTCTTTATACTAAAAACTACATATACAATGTTTACAATTACTTTCCAATACCTATCACCTATGTTAGACAGTGAGCTTCTACTCAAAACCAATATAATAGTGCCAACATCAGAGCAGAAGATGGAGGCAGAGAAGAAGAAGGAGAAAGGCTGTACACACCCAAATCCCTCCATCTTGCCCCCGAAACCCCCATTCTAGAAACCCCAAAAATCTATTTTTTCATCCTGTGATAATTTCACTATTATGCTACTTAAACTGCTGCAGCTTGCTGGTCTTCATACAAGGCTGGTAATTTGCTCCATGGGTCATAATCAAACCCACAGGTGTTCTGGGCTCTGTGCCAGGGTTTCTGGGCCCCTGGCAGGGGTCCCAGCAACTCTGGACACCCAGAGGGATGTCCTGAGTTCCGAGAGCAGCAGTCCCATTAAATGGTGGCTGCAGCCCTCCTGCAGTGACAGGTGTGGTTCTGTTGAAGCTGTGATCCTGTAGAAGGGTGAAGTTTTCCTCTGAAGGTTCAGTAGTGGTGTAGACGGGCCTGGTCTTCCTCTGGGAATCCAGTGGAGAAGAAAGCTGCTCCTCTGGGAATCCAGTGGGAAAAGCCTGACCGTCATGTTCCAAATCTAAGAGTATATCCCGGAAGGGAATGTTTGGCTCCTCCCCCTGGGCAGAGCGTCTCCAGAGGGGATGATGTAATTTTGTGAGCCATGCAGTGACACTCAATGGCCCATTTACAAAAGATATTTCCCAGAGGGAGGATTGGTTTGTGGAAGAGATGAAGAAAACTGCCCTGCCTGGTTTTAACAGGTGGCCCAATTAACAGAAGCTGACATCCCACGTCTAAGAGATGGCAATAGAATAAACACACCCAGCCACATTTTGCATTTTCATCCTAAGACAGAGGGATAGGGTTATTGAAAAGGTCTGAAAAAGATGGCGTTTTTTCTTTGTTTTCAATCAGCTGAGAATTACCTGTAGTAGTGGAACCTGAATTATCAATTCATGGTCCCAAAGCAAGTGCTGAAGGATGCTTCTGTGCTCACCTCTCAGATGTATCCATGTTGGCCTGACAACAGCTTGTTGTCTTAGGTTATGTAGAGTTCCTGGAAAAGGATGAATGGCAGTGACAATAAACTGCAGATTTTGCTGTGGAAATAACTTTCTTTAGCTACATTATTGTTGTCATCTTTGTTGCCTATCTAGGTGGCACATGGTGCGCTGTCTGACTCAGAGCTTGATTTGACTGAGACACAAAAGGACTTGCTTGGGACCAGTGGCCTCATTCTTCTCCTGCCCCCCCGAGTTAGCAGTGAAGATGTTGCAGAAGATGATGTTTACTGGCTTTCAGCTTTGCTGCAGCTGAAACAGCTGCTTCAGGCGAAACCTTTCCACCCCATAGTTCCCTTGGTGGTTCTAGTTCCCAGTCAGAAAGAGGAGGCTGTGGAGAAAGAAGTAGAAGATGGTATGTAATTGTTTTTGTGTCTTGAAACAATGAATGTTTAGGGCTGCCCAAAGTAGAAGCGTTGTGACTAGTGCAGCCTCTTAGTTACAGTTAAAACAAGAGGCTGTGAGGTACAGCACATCCCAGAGCTTTCCTAAAAATCTTGAGGCCTTAAGAGCTTACCAGTTTTGGCTTCCAGTTTTCTTTCACACACAGTATTTGATCCTGAGAGTCTGTGGGCAGAGATGAAGGGGAGCAGCAATGCAGTGAATGTAATGCAGAGCATATGGCCCAGGGACATGTGTTCTTACTCTGTGTACATGATGAGTTTTCTTATTCTTTAAGGTTTGATGCTCCAGGACTTGATTTCAGCCCATCTTATTTCAGACTACACTGTTGTAGAGCTCCCAGGCTCTGTCAATGACTTAGAAGGCACCAGAAGGGTAAGAATAGCAAGATGCAGGAATTATTTTCTGTTATTTTTGACTGTTCTATTTTCACTGACCAGAGGTCAGTGGCATTTCCTACAACGAAAAAATAAAATACTGAAAACTGCACTGAGACCAAAATTCATGGATTACCTAAACCCCGTCTTGTCTGCCCTGCCATGTTGCTGCTCAACAGAGGAGTGCTGGTGGTGGGTGTAAATCATTTTATCCTTAAGCTCTTAGTCCTGAAATGCTGAAGACCCTTTGTAGCTGTTCTGGCTGCTGTGAGATCATCCAGAGTTATCCCATCTTGGTGGATGGATCTGAGATGCCTCTACCTCCCGTGTTCTGTACAGGAATACAATCATACAGATCTCTCCCTGACAAGCCTGGAGTGATGTTCACCCACAAACCCTCACAATTTTGGTCCGCACTTCAAGGACTGCCATGATCTGACATGATATAGTCACCCTGGACTAATTTCTGTGAATCTGTCCAATTTTTCCTGGATAAGTTTTCAACAACCCCAGCATCGTGCAGCCGGGAATTCCACTGCATACCTGTACCTCATGTGAACAGCCTCTTCTTTGTCTGTTCTTGAGCTTGCTGTGTGGAAATTCAGTTTGTGGCCACCTAGCTGGAGAATTATTGTTGGAAATATAAGTATGACAATACCTGATTTATTTGCCTTTTGCTGCATGTTCTCTTGGAGAATGTTATTTAAACTTAGGGTTGAATCCTCTGTGTCCCGATCACTGCAGAACAGTTTCCAACCCTCCCTCTTTTGTGTGTTGTAGGTCTCTGCAGCTGTGGGCTGGCTCATGTCCCAGTGTCCTGCCTCCCTTGAGCTCTGCAGCCAGACCCTTCAGGAGTACATTGAGGATGGGATTGATGGAGAATTTGGCAAGCGTTTCTATCACGACTGGAAGGAAAGGCGTTTAGCTGGGCTGGCATCCCAGGAGCCTGGGGTCATCATAGAGCTCTACAACAGTGTCCTGCAATTCCTGTCAGATGTGGCATCCTCAGAGCACTTTTGTGACTTGTCTTGGCCTGTCACAGAGTTTTCAGAAGCAGGGGGTAACAAGGTGTTGCCCCACCTGCAGTGGAATATGCCAGATCACCTGGCTTGGCTGAAGAAGGCTGTGCTGTCCTTCCAGATCCCATACTTAGATCTGCCTCCTTTAGGCGGTAGGTACTTCACACTGCAATATCTTCTTGGCAGCATGTTGTTCTCCAAGATGTGCCTGTGCAATGTTGGTCCTGTTACAAATTCTTGAAATTTACTTTTTTTTTTTTTGTTCCACAGCTCCTTGGCGTCCTGTTTGCCACATGATTTTTCAGTATGTCTCTCAGATTGCAAGTTCTTCCCACACTCAACCACTGATCCAGTCTCAAGTGGAGAATCTGCTGAGCAAAACTTACCAAAACTGGAAAACCAGAACAGCTGGGAACTCTGGTGAAGATGGACCTTCTGTTGATGAGATCCCTTGGGATTGTGTCTTGGCAGTCTGTATTGATCATAAACTGAGAGACTGGAAACCACCCAAACTGCCTGTTGCTCCAGGTGTTGTATCCTCCTGCGGCATGGATGATGCTTCTTTTGTGATGGTATTTAATACATTGCCAGTGGTGCCTTTCCATATGGCAGCAAGTGATATGTAGCAGGGAAGCAGCTGGGGTCTTGCTGTGTTCTGCATGCGTCTTCCCTTTGGAGCATATATTTAGTATTGGTTACGGCTTAACTTGATCCTGTGAATACAAATGCGGCTCTGGTTAGAGTCTTTCAGCCCTGCCCTCCCAATGGGAGAGGGTTTGAGTCAAACAAAGGCCAAGAGTTATCTTTCAGAAGCTGTGTCAGCAGGGAGAGAAGGCTGAGTTAATTATCACTTCTGTTGACTAAAGAAGATTGTCCCTGACTCTGAAATCTATTTGAAAGTGAACAATTGCTCTTGCCCCAAATTGCCTTTTTAATAATGAGCTTTTCTTCTGAAGGAGAAAACCTGTGCAAATGATAAACGTTGGGTTTGGGTTTATTCACAGAAGCTGTAAGCAAAGATGGTCAGATTCGCGTGTACTTCTTCAAGGAGCACCTAAAGAACTACACCGTCCCTTTCTCATGGGATCAAGCCAGGCTGCGGACGCAGGAGGAGATCCGGCAAGGCCATGAGAGGTGAGGTGCTGAAAAGTAGCATTTGGCATCCTCCCAGAACCTGCTTGTGTACATCTCCCTAAAATGATGTACAAGGCTGTGCTGAAACAGAGTAGGAAGTAGATTTTATTTGTACAGAGTTAGTCAGCTCTCAGAGAAATGGATTGCTTGGGGAGTGCTCAAAGTGTAGAAATCAACTTCTGCCAAAAAAAAAAAAAAAAAAAAACCTGCTGCTGAGGCTTTGGAGTTGTGCAGAGCATGTCGGGAAAACAATGTGAGTCTGAGAAAATGATAGGTTGAGGGGGAAGGATGCCTTAGAGCTGTGTGGTATTAAAGTGTTTGAGATGACAAGTCTAGCTCACTTCCCTAGCCATGTTCATATGGAAGCCCATGTGAACATGGCTAGGGAAGAGCTTCCTCTTGGCAGCTTAGCTGCAGCTGTGCTGTGTAGTGGGTGATGTTTGGGGTGAATCCTGTGCTCCTGTCAGATTAGTTCCTCTCTAATCCCATGCACAGGATGTGCTGTGTTGGTTGCTGGCACAAGGGCATTATTTGTCAAAATTATCACTTCTCACTCCCTGCTATTTCCAAGCTTCAAGCTAAGAGGGAAAAATCAACACACTTAAACCAATTCATATGATTTTGTTTATTGTTTTTTTCCTCCCTTCTTCAGATCAAAGATAAAATCTCCCAGTTCTTCTAAGAAGCCCTACAGTATCTCCATGGTGCCAGGTCAGTATGGCTCTGGCATGAGCATGCTGCCAGGTCAGGAAGTGAGCATTCCAAGCAGAGATGAATTCAGAGACGCATCCTTGGCCCAGGAGCGTTTGTTGGCACAGTTGCAACTGGAAAAAGTAGAAAACAAGAGGTAAGTTCCTAGAGCAGCATCTTTTCCTTGCAGCTTCAGCCCAGGGTTGTAAACAATTTGTTACTGGTATGGAATAGGAAGTTAAACTGTGCTAGAAAAGAGCCCTGACTGTCTTGAGTTCCATCTGATTTCATCAAGCTCATCAGGGCAGTTCCCTACTATTTCCTTCTTGCAACAGGGGAACAGTCCAGGATGGTAGAAATTCTTGGAGTTCTTAGGAATGGTTGGAAACTCTGTGGGTCAGTCACACCACCAGAACTGAAGCAGTACAGTGTGTACAGTGTGTCCCCCAGTGTCACAAATGTCTATAAAGTCTTCTCTGGGATGTCAGTTTGTAGCAATGCAGATGACAAAGATGAAGAACTAAAGCTTTTGAGGTTGGTCCAAGAGGTTTTTGTCTCTTCTGCATTCCCGTAAGTTGAGTCTCTTCAGTCTGTGTGGCTCCTCTCTGTGATACCACAGTCCTCTGTGATGGATTTTGATAGCTGCAGTGGGGCACATCAGAATGTTTTGAATATTGCTGTGGAGATCAGATACTTCTGAATCCAAAAACCTCTTAGTGTAATACACTGGTTGCAGGGACAAAGCCAGGCTGCCATCTGACTGGTGCTCTTGCCCTTCCCATCCAGGTTTGAAGAGCAGCTACACCAATATCTAGCTGAGGATATGGAGCCCCTTGGGGATCTCCTGGGTCTTCCTCTCTACCTCCCTCAGTCTCTGCTCTCCACCCCTGCTGCCACCTGCCCCTTGGTGAAGAGTTCCATGTCAGCTGCTCAAGAGGTAAGAGAAGGCAGTTCTGAGCAAAACTAAAGCTCTGAGGAGTGCAGGAGGTACAAAACCTGTAGTGGGAATTACCTTGGGAGAAAGTCTCAGTTTTATCTCATTTCCTTCTGCCCAGACTGTGAGTCAGGAGGGACATGAGGTTCTGGAGCTGGAGCAAAGCTCTACGCTGTCGGACAGACTCAAACACCTGCAGCAGCTCCTCAGAGCCACCAAGGAGGCCGAGGCTGCCTCTGAGCTCCACATCTCTGCTCTGGTGGACATGGTGGACATTTGAGCCAAGCTGAGACATGAAGACTCAGGAAAGAAGTCCAGGTCTAGGTGATTGAATAGATGCACTCCTGAGCATGTTCCAGAACAAGCAGGTGTTCTCCTGGGATGAAAACATGGAGCAGCCATGGGGCCTGGGCCCTTCTCACATGGCTGCAGGGCACAAGGTGAGCAAGTCATGGATGGTCTGGGACTCCCTCCTTTTCTGCTCCACAGGCACAGAGACGAGTCAAATGCTTTTTCTTGGAAGGCCTTAAATGACAGTGGTGGTTTTTCTTTCTCCCAGCTCTCATTGTGGGTAAACACAGCTTCATCAGGTTCAGGTGTAGGGTAGCACAGGCCCCTGGATACGTTGGAGCAATTGCTGTCCATAGCCACAGTCCCTGAAATGTTATGTCAGTCTGTGCTTCCTTCATGCAGGAACTGCCTTGCAGCAGCACTGTGGTTTGAAATTCCTATTGTCTTTCCAGGAATGTCAAAACACTAATTCTCAAGTTGGAGCAGCACTTGGCCATGATTTTTGTACTTCTTGTTGCTCAGTGCAAATTCAGAAGGATTTTTGTTGTTCTGGGCCCAAGTTCTATTTTATTAAAAATACCTGAGGTGCTTATTCCACAGATTCCTTGTCATGCTGGAAAACAGGATACTTCCTTCAGTCTTCTGTGAACAGCTATGGAGAAACAATTTTCCTCTTTCTTTTTTTTTTTTTTTTTGGAAGAGCAAATAGCCTGCATTCTCCAACATTTAAAAACCTTTGGAAGTTGAAGGCTCTTGGTTTTGGTTTAATTCCCAGTAAATAATTTGAAAATGTACTTCATGTCTGCAGTACTCCTCTACAGTTCATCTTTTTCTTTTTCTTACAAAATCAGCCAATTTTTCTCAGACAGAGCCTTCTGCCAGGTTGAATATAAATTACTGCACTAAATTGATTATCTTGCCTGCCCAGCCCAGGTTGTAATCCTCAGTAGTCTGAAAGTGTCAACTGCCTTCCAAAAAAGTAATTTTACAGTTTTTTTAAATACTGTTTCATTTGTAGTATTTATCTTAAACCCAAAATAGCAATAGTAGCTTAATGCTAAGTTGAAATAAATTTAAATTGGAAAGGGTGTGCTTTAAGGCTGTTCCTGCTCCAAGTGCTTTGGTCGGGCTTAGTTTTGTTGTTTAACTGGTTCCATGTGAAGGGAAGCATGTGCCCTGCTTTGGATGTTCTC
The DNA here is from genome assembly GCF_022539315.1 of Serinus canaria. Taxonomy (NCBI): domain Eukaryota; kingdom Metazoa; phylum Chordata; class Aves; order Passeriformes; family Fringillidae; genus Serinus; species Serinus canaria. Next base: position 5,404,098 of record NW_026108147.1, on the reverse strand, counting down.
AGTTTACATGAAATTCAGCTGTCAAAATCCCACAGAGCTTTGGGAGCATGGCTTATACTATTTGCTGTAAATTGTGTTTTGCACCTAATAAAATTTTTAGTGGCTTGAAAGGTGGTCTCATTCCTCTGTAAAAGCTCATGCTGAGAGATGCTCTCGAAGGGGAAGGGATTGGGAAGGGTGGCTGCTTGTCTGTTACCCGGGAGCTGTCTGGGGCACCAGTGTGGGGGGCTGGTCTCGTCCCGGCCTCCCCTATATCGTTTATCTGCTGATGGAGAACCCAGAGCAGCAGTAAAACTTCGACGGAGGTGGGATTCGAACCCACGCAGACAGAGCAGAAAGGTTTAGCGGTCCATCACCTTAACCACAGAGGCACCTCGTACCCGCCTGTCCTTCCGCCCCGCCCCCGCCCCGTGCTTTCACCCGGCCCGCCGTCCCTTGGGAACCGCCCGTCCCATGCCTCTGGCCACCCCGCGCTCTTAAGAGCCCGACCCCGTGGGAGCCGCCCGCCGCGGGGGCCGGGCGAAGGCGTTGGTAGTGTCCGGGCCGGGCACACTGCGGAGCCACCTCGGGTGGTCACGGGGAAAGAAAAAAAGACCCCAAAAAACCCGCAAAACGCTGCCCTCTCTGAGGCTCGAACTCAGGACCTTCAGATTATGAGACTGACGCGCTGCCTACTGCGCTAAGAGGGCCTATGGCCGCCATACCTGCGTCAGGAATCCAGCGGATGAGCAGGTGACAAGGCCTGGACGGGCCCTGGGCCAGGGCAGGGAGAGGCTATGGTGACCAGGTCAGGTCAGCAGGGGCCTAGCGTTTATGTCGGTGGGACGAGGTGGCCGAGTGGTTAAGGCGATGGACTGCTAATCCATTGTGCTCTGCACGCGTGGGTTCGAATCCCACCTTCGTCGAAGTTTTGCTGCGGCGGGGGGACTGGGAACCTTGGGTTTTTGCGGGACACGGGGACTCGGCGGGGGCGGGAGGGGAAATGGTACTAGCTCGTGCCTGGGCTACACTGGCATCTGCATCCTCTCCAGGATCAAAGGTCATCCATGCCCTGGAGATTTTGGGAAGGGAATGGCAGAAGACATTGACATAATGTCTAAAGGGCCAGCCAAGGTCCTCATGTAGAGGGGCGAGCAGTTTCTTATCCAAGACGCTTGGAGAAGAAAGCACTTAGTAATCGTTACAAGAGCGATTACTGCCGAAAGTGGCTGTTAGCTGTCAGGTGATGACCTTCTAAAACGTAGAATGTAATAGAGAAGTAAACTGGGACGAAGGAAGTGTGAAACCGTGGATGGATGCCCTGGATACTGTGGGGAGAGCAGACAGAGAAGGTATAGGAAGGTTTTTCCCATCATAGTGGTTGGTAATTATGCCCGTTCATTGTAACAGGGAAAAAAAGCAGCAAAGAGGGCAAAAGGCAAAGTGCAAATCTGATCCTGCATGTGGTGGAAGCCCAGAGGAGTACAGGAAGGTGCCCTGGCCCCACATCACTCCGAGCCCCCACTGTCACTGGGATGCTAGGTATAGCTGTGGGTGACTTACCTGAAGAGGGATCCAAAGAGCTCCCTTCTCCCCACCCAGTGGGGATTAGCCCTCTCCTATGGCTCATCCTGGCCGTTGGACATGTGTGGGCACCCTGGGAAGGTACCTGAGATGCTGCCAGGTCCCTCCAGCCAGCCCTGCCAAGTGTAGGAACCTGGAGGGTGGGCTGTGGGCTGGGCAGCCATGCCGAGGGACACAGATCCTGCCTGCTGCTTTGGGGCTTGCAGGCACCACAGGACAGGAGCAGGTCCTGGGTGGGAGGGACGCCTTGGTGAATTTCTATGTCCAGCGGGGGATCCTGGAATAAGCTTTCAGTAAAAACGTGCACCCAAACTGCTCTGAGTCAGCGTCTTCATTGTGAGGGGCAAACAGGGGCAGTGGGGAAGCCCCAGCAGTGTCCCCAGCTTGCGCCAGAGAGGAAAACCAGACTCCCAGGCGCCATTGGAAGTTGGATCCTGGATCTCGTGTTTACTAGACAGGTATTTTGACCAGCTGAGCCAGGGCCCCCACCTGCCCCACTGCCCGGGGTGCCCTATGGCCACAGACACAGCCCTTCCCATGCCATGCCCATCTCGCTGCCAGCTCAAAAATAGGGTCACTCTGCAGGATCAATGGGTTGGGACTCCGGGGACGGGGCACAACCCCGTATGACGCTCCGTGTGCCACGCTAAGCTCAAAGCCCTACGCGTGTCCCTGAGGGATAAAAGTCGATGGCCGGGTCCCGTCGGGCTCAGCCCCGGCTAGGCGGGTAGAAGGTGATGATGCCCGAAAAGAGAGAGGGCTCATCCTGGATTTGAACACGGGACCTCTCGCACCCTAAGCGAAAATCATACCCCGAGACCAAAGAGCTGACCTCCACTACTGCCCCCAGCATGAATTTTCACCCCAAGAGACATCCTGAGCCCTGTGGGGAAGTTAAAAAAATGCCTCCTATGCTCTGCAGCCTCCAGGCACGGTACGGAAAGAGCCACAAGATTTTTATACAACCTTGGGATGCCAGGACACAGCACGAGGCCTTTTGTGGAGAGTTCTGGCAGCCTCACAACCAGCAGAGAGGTGGTTGAGAAGGCACAAGGACATGGAGAGTGCTTAGGAGTTGATCAGAGCTACATCTCTCTTCCCCCAGCAGCATTTCACCACCAGTCCTTTGGAGTCCATCTCTCCCACAGGAATGTGCTCAGCCAGCAAGGGACACCCTCAGCGCTGGACATGGTGGGTGGCCAAAAGTAAGTTGTCTGGGAGATCAACCCAGGACCTCTTACATCCACAGCAACAATCACACCCCTGGACCAATGAGCCAGGGTGCCCCCTTCTGTCCCCCACTCTACATCTCCCAGACCCTGTTGGGGATTCCGGGGTAGCCAAGGCTCTGTGTGGCCTCACACACTCTGGGAGCAGGGAGGTGCCTCTTGCTGTGGCCATGAGATATGAGGTCCAGCATCTCCCACCCCCAGCCCCTCTTTTCTCCCCCAAAGAGCCTCACAGGCCCTTGCAGCAGTTGGAATGGCCGGTGCTTTTAGTGGCACCTTTTGCTGTGGGGCATGGTGCAAAGGCGATGTCCTGTGAGCCGTGTTTGTCCTCAGTGTCAGCAATGGCCGTGTCCGTGTGCCAGGGCTGTTGGTGCATGGGGCCCTGCGGCGGCAGGGGCAGGGGGTAAGGGGGGAGTGCAGCGAGCAGCGTGGGAAGTGTGAGCCGGTGGCGTGTGTGAGGTGTGGAAGGGCTGTAAAGGGTTGTGCAGGTGCGGGTGCGGGTGCGTGGTGTCCCTGTGCGGGCAGGGCCCCGTGTGGCAGCATGAAGCACTCCACTTTGCCTGGCAGCGGGGAAGTGTGCGGGGTGTGGCGGACCAGACGTGGCAGGGCAAGGCAGCTGTGGCACCCCGGCTCGTTGGTCTAGGGGTATGATTCTCGCTTAGGGTGCGAGAGGTCCCGGGTTCAAATCCCGGACGAGCCCTTCTTTTTACACACCCAGCGCCCCCCTACCATCCGGCTGGACCCCCGGCACCGGTGGTCACCCCAAAGAGACGCCGTGAACCCCGTGGGGAAGGGACTCTGGCTGCCTCCGCACTCTTCAGCACCTGAGGAAGGAGGGACATCTCGCCAGGCATTTCCTTGCTGCCTGCCTTGGGCTGCCAGGAGGCAATGCCAGGTCACTCGTGCCCACAGGCAACCGCAGGGATTTCCTGTGGGCCATCTGGGGAGTCTCCGGGGGCCCTGGACACGGAGGGGTGTGGAGAGGCAAAAGGACATGGAGATGCTGGGGGCTGATCCCAGGGCCTCTTGCATGCAAAGCAAGCGCCCTCCCGCTGAGCTACATCCCCCTTATGCAACAGCAAGGGGAGTTGGCCCAGTCCCCCCACCCCACGGCTCCAAATCCGACTGTCCCAGGCTGCACGCTACTCTTCCCATTCCTGCGCTCCTCCTGGTTTAAGTACGTGCCCCCCCAAAACACTGAGCCCGTCACTGCTCCGCTCCCTCCAACCCGACCCCCTGGCTCCGCCACATCCTACTGCGTGTGGGCGCCCAAAAGTAGGGCTCGTCCGGGAGTTGAACCCGGGACCTCTCGCACCCGAAGCGAGAATCATACCCCTAGACCAACGAGCCCGGTGGGTGTAAGCTTTCGGGAAATCCTTCTTTTACTTCCACTACACAGAACTGCCTGGTGTCAGATGGGACCTGTGGCAGCTCTGTTTGTCCCTGATGGATGGTCACCATGGAGAGGTCACCCATGCCCTTCTCTGACTGTGGGGATGTCACCTGTGCATATGTAGCAGGTTGCTCCGGAATGCCAGAGACTGGAATGGAGGAAACAACCCAAACAATGCTCTATTTCCCAAACAATCAGTGTTAAACGAAGAAAATAGGTCACGCTGCTTTCGGTGTTGAATAAAGCTGAAACCAGCCTGACTCATGAACCTCAAATTTAAATATCCTAATAGTGAGATGAAGATATAGTAGATCTGGTAAAATATCTGGATAAAGGAAAAAACAAGTAATATTATTGATAACTTTACAAAAGCTGTTGAGCTGGCACAGCTGATCTGGACATATCTGGCTCACAGTCCATGCTTTTACAGTATAAAAGTCCCAGATTTGAATGGCAGGATTTTCTGACAGATCCTTTCTTGAAGTGTATGTGTGGAGATTCCCCCTTGGGGTGGAGACACTCCTCAAGGTCACTCCTTAAGGCTGAGCCCAAGAGATTTACTCCCAGTCATTGGCTGATCTGGGTGAGAAACATCAGTCTTTACTTGATAATTTGTTTTGGCATCTTTAATATATTTGCTTTAATATAATTGTTTCAATATTCCTTCACAGTGCACTATATTGTAATAGTTGCTATAGCACCTATATTGTGTAGTAAATAATTCTGATTAAGATTTTTTTGTCTAACCATAATAATAAATAATATGTAAGTATTAATTTTAATATTGTGTAAATATTAATTTTAATATTTATTTTTAATCCTGCAGGATAAAGCTGTATAAAGTTTCTACTACACCTATACAATATTTTAGAGATAAATCACCGCAAAATCTGTAGCTAAGGTTGGATCCAGCCACACCCAGGCTCCTCTCTGAAAAGTTTAGAAAGCCAGTGGTTCCTCTCTGCACCTCATGATTCAATGGGAGTTTCTAAACTTCGTCTGAAGCTCCCAATCTGCCCAGCACACCATGGCTATGGGCTGCACTGCTTGGTTTTAAAATGGGGCCACAAGGAGCAGGGGGGTCAGGAAAACCCCCAGGAGTGGGGTGCTTGAGCAGGGGATGTCGCTCAGTGGGGGAGTGCTTGCTTTGCATGTAAGAGGCCCTGGGTTCAACCCCAAGCATCTCCAGCTTTTTTTTTACCTCCTCAAACCCACCTCCTCCAGTGGCCAGTGATGATAAACTCCTATCTACCTCTGGAAGGGCTCCCCAAAGGTGAGGGATGCACCATGGCAGAGCTTTCCCCTGAGGCTGCAGTGGCAGCATGACCCCCACTGCCCTGTCAGCTCCTTCCCAACCCAGGAGGGAACCAGCCCTGGCCATGGCTGAGCTATGCCTGTGCCTATGGGCACTGGGCAACACTGCTCCTGGCAGTGATGGGACAACCCCATCGGCCACCCAACTAAGGAGTCTGCCTGGGCCCTCTGTGCTGGGCAGTGCCCTCCCCACCCTTGCCCTGACACTGCAGAGGTCTTGTCTGGCCACAGGTGCCCAAAAGAAGGGGTCTTGGAGGAGCTGAGCCTACAATTCCACCCAATGCAAGAGCACTCCCCCTTCCTTGTCTACAAGCCACCTCATCCATGGGTAAAACCTGCTGCTGTGAGCAGGATTCAAGCCTGCACAGGGGTACCCTCTTGGATTTCAAGTCCATTGCCTTCACCCCTCAGCCATCACCACATCTAGTAGAGTTGGTAAAACTGATGACAGTGGGGGACACCCCACTTTGCCTCAGGTTATGCCATCCCTCAATCTGGTGTGGGGCTCTGCACAACACCTGGAGGTTGGGAAAAGGGAACATGCAGGAATATTTACTGATGGCTGGAAAAAATTCAGGTGCCTTGGCCATGAGACAGGCAGCACAGGGAAGCATCCTCCAAGGATGCCCAGGGATACAGCAGCTGTTGTAGGGGAAAAAACATGGAGATGCTGAGGGTTGATCCCTGGGCTTCTTGTATGCAAAGCAAGTGCTCTCCCACTGAGCTATATCACCCTTGTGCAAGGCAAGGAGATGGCCTGTCTAAGTCCCCTCATTCCTGGGGCACATCCCTTGGGGCCAGCCTCTGGGCATCTATCCTGCCCACCCAGCCAGGAAGGAGCACTCAGCCTTCTGTGACAGAGCCCTGGTTATGCTGCAGTCCTATGTGCCAGCCAAAGAAGTTAGGTGCCCAAAAGGTGGGCTCATCGAGAAGCTGAACCCAGATCCTCTCACACCTTAAGTGAGAATCACACCCCAGATCTGTGCCCCCCAATTCTGGGAGTTGAGGATGATGCCTAATGTTGCCTTTTGCCCCTTGGCACAGTCTGGAACAAGGAAATCATCTTACGGTGCCCAGGAGGTGGGGCTGGCATTTAGAGGTGTTCATGGTGCAAAACTTCCCTGGATCCAGTGGCCACAGAGGCAGGTGGACCACAAAGATAGTGGAGACTCTTGCCCCTTGCACAGGGGCATGTACTTCAGTGGGAGAGCGCTTTGCATGGAGGAGGACTTGGGATCAACCTCTAGCATCTCCATGTTCTTTTGCCTTTCCAGACCCCTCCCTGTTGGTTGTGGGGCTGGCAGACCCCCCTACAGACTCCCCCCCGCAAAAGCACTGGCATGGCAGGCCTAGGAGTGCAGGGGACAGCAGTGGTGCACAGTGGGTGCCACAGCCCATGCCAGCCCCTCGAGCTGCCCCACTCATTCTGCCCAGCCCCAAGCTGCAGTGACCGGAGGGGAACAATGGAAAGACCCCAGAGGGCTCTGCAGCTCCAGAGAAAAACAGGACAGTCTCTGACCAAAACGACAATTCCTCTGGGAGTCAGACCCACGTCTCCTCATACCTTAAGGTGGAAACACACCCCAAACCTGCATTGTTGGGCACCTTGGCACCACTGCCCTGGGCTTGCCTGGGTCCCAGCTAGCCCGTTGGAAAAAAGAGGTAACCCCATCACCGGGAGGACTTCCCCTGGCCCCAGAGTGAGTGGTCCATGACTCCCTGCCCTACGATGCTAAATATTCCTTGATAGCAGAAGAAGGTTAAGAGTCCGTGTATACCACGAGGGTCGACTCCTATCAACGCAGGTAAAACCCATGGAACTTGCGCAGGGAGCCGCTCTTGGATTTCGAGTGCAGCGCCTTCAGCCCTGGGCCATCGCAGCGGCGGCGGCGCGGCGGGGGAAGGGCAGCGCGGGCGGCGGAGGCGGCGGGGCGCTGTGGCGGGCAGCGGGTCGGGGTGCGGAGGTGCGGGTGTCCGGGCCGTGTGGGGGTGCGATGTGCGCGGCGCTGCGGGCTCGGTGTCCTGTCGGGGCTGCGGGAGCGGGGCGGGTCCGTGTGCGGGCGCGGGGGGGGGATGGGAGCGCAGAGTGCGGGTCGGCTCGTTGGTCTAGGGGTATGATTCTCGCTTAGGGTGCGAGAGGTCCCGGGTTCAAATCCCGGACGAGCCCTCTCTCTTTTTGGGCATCCACTGCTCACCCTCACCTCATCTCAACACACTCACGGCAAGCACACTGCCCTCCCATTCGCACTCCCCTTCGCCACCTCCGCCCCGCCCGACACTGCAGCCGCCCGACACACTCCTGCCACGCCTACACTCTGCCCCTTACCTGCCCTCCGCGCCTGCAAAATTACCTCCCTCCTCTGCCCCGCACTTATTCGCCATGCTCCAACCCCCTCACCAGCCCAAGGACACCTAAGGCCCCCGCACTGCCTGCAAACACCTGAACCCCCTTTCCTCAGCTTGGGCGCAAGGGCGACGCAGCAGACACAGGGATTTGCTGGGACGCAGGAGAACACCAGGTCAGATGCTGCAGCAGGGGGATGTAGCTCAGCGGGAGAGCGCTTGCTTTGCATGCAAGAGGCCCTGGGATCAACCCCCAGCATCTCCATGTCCTTTTGCCTCTCCACACCCCTCCGTGTCCAGGGCCCCCGGAGACTCCCCAGATGGCCCACAGGAAATCCCTGCGGTTGCCTGTGGGCACGTGTGTAAGGAAATGCCTGGCGAGATGTCCCTCCTTCCCCAGGTGCTATAGAGTATGGAGTGTAGGTGCTGTCTGCTGGAGGCAGCCGGAGTCCCTTCCCCATGGGACTCACAGTTTCTTTTGGGGTGACCATTGTCTTTGTGTGACAATTGGTGCTGGGGGAGAGCAGCCAGAAAGGGAGATGAGACAGTCTGTCACCTCAGGGCAGAGTAGGGTGGCAGCTGGAACAGCTCTGCCAGTGCAAGGAGTGGGGGCAGCATGTCCCTGTAGGGTCTGGGGACTGCCAAACCCAACTAGTGGCGTTTACAAGATGTGTTGGGCTCCCTGTGCCAGGGCCTTGGGTCAGCACTGGGAGTGTCCCCAGCAGCAAAAAGAGATGAGGTTTTTAGCTGGGAAACCTCAAACCTGAGGCGACATGTGGGCAGAAAAGTGGGCAGAGTGTCAGGTGTTTTAAGGAGCACCCAGTGGGAAGAGGTAGAGTGGGTGCTATGGCTTAGCTGGTCAAAGTTCTTGTCCAGTCAACAGCAGTTTGTGGGTTCAACTCTCAGTGGTGCTTCAACTTGGGCAGCTGCTTTTCCTCCCTGTCCCAAACTGAGGGCACTGCTGGGGGCCCTTGTCTTGCTCAGAGCACTGTCAGTCCCCTGTTCTCTATTCCCTGTGACTCTGCTCTGAGAAAAAATGTTTCCTTCTGCTTCCTCTCCCTTCTCACCTCACATTGGAGAGTTGGGCTAAACTATTTCCAGAAACCAGTAAATTTGGGAAATAAGAGGTACATTAGCTGCTGTGTGAACCCTTCCCATATTCCCTATTACTTTGCACAACTAGTGTGGAATCATGTAGGAAAACCCTCTGAAAACAGGCTGAGTCTGGGTGTGTAATGGAGATGCCTGGTGCATGTGTTTTTGTGGCGACAATAAATGCCATGCTACCCTTTGCCACCCCATGGCCACAGAAGGGAACAGGGAGAGGGGCAAATGAATCACAAACACTTGCTTGTCTCCCTGTCCTGCTGTGACAGGAGCTGCCAGGGCTCTGCCTGCGCAGCCTTGCTCACCAAAGAACACCCTGAAGAACCGGCTCTAGTATCACTGTCTACAGGCAAGAGAAGACCAGAAATTTTTTTCTAATACAAATCTTGCTAAAAATGGCATGGGTTCTGAGGACGAGGTGGCCGAGTGGTTAAGGCGATGGACTGCTAATCCATTGTGCTCTGCACGCGTGGGTTCGAATCCCACCCTCGTCGAGATACTAGATGAGCCCTACATCAATGTTAGTGTCTCGGTGTGGAGTGCCCCAGTACCTTCTGGCTCCCTGCGTTTTGCTCTGCTCTGTCAAATACACATTACATCAGCCCCCGGACTGCTGCTCCCATGGACTGATCTAGCTCTGCTCTGTCAAATACACATTACATCAGCCCCCGGACTGCTGCTCCCATGGACTGATCTAGCTCCTGTGTGGGTCAGGGATTGGTGTGGCCCTTCTGTGCAATGTGCTATGGGAGCAGGGTGGGTGCCTAAGCCCACTCCCTGCTCTCCAGGAGTACTGAACTGCAGGCAGGGAAGGTCAGCACCGGGCATCCCTGGGCATCTCTAGAGATGCCGATGGGAGTCAAAAATTGCCCCTGGCTTGTCCCAGAGGTGCTTGTTCTGGGAATGACAGTGGCAGCTCCCTCCTCTGCCTGGAGCAGTGCTCACAGTGGAGATTCCTGGAGACAGGACAGAGTGACCAATGGCAGGATGAAGAGGAAAGAGGTAAAACTGCTTCTGGAATCTCAGTGGTCTTGCAGAGAGGTAAGCCCTGCATTTGGGAGTCTCTGCTTTGACACACCTGGGGAAAGCTATTGTGCCAGTCTTTCTAGTGCCTTCCCCTTCTCCCCTCTACTCTTCTCCACTGATGAGGATGTGGCCAAGCAATGCCATGGCTTCAAGACAAGATAGGGATGCTCAGGCTTAGCTGTCCACAACTTTTTGACCTTCACTGTGGCTACATTTCCTTCCCATGCCTTGGGGAGATGTCTCTGAGGACCAGTGAGAAGCTGCTTCCCTCCATCAGTGTCTCCTGAGCCAGAAAGCATGACCAGGCTGGGGGGAAATACTGGCCCCATCCCATTCCACTGCCATGAGATGCTGTGGTGCTTGGCCAGGTCTGCTGCCCTAGGAAGGAGGCATGTCTCTGCCTGGACAGACAGGTACCCTGCAAGGGATCTATGAGAGATTTCCTGGGAAAATGCATGAGTTTGGGTCCAGCCCTGCAGAGAGACCAACTTGCATTTGGAGAGGATGAAATGGGCTGGGGTGGTGGGTGCAGAGGTGTAGCAGTACATGGCAGGGGGATTGCTGTCACAGGATAGGACCTGGGACTTGCAGGGCACAGGCAGCCAGGAGAGGATCCCCACTGAGTCCCTTGGGACACCCTTCAACCCTGCCCTGGCACACACATGTCCCTGTCCTGGTGAGCAGTGACGAGTCCTCCTGAAGGGAATGTGCCACTGTCAGTGGTGCTGTGGGGCATCAGCCCACCCAGGGACCTGAAAATAACAGGGATCCTTTTGACAGCATGGAACTGGATCATCTGCAGCCTCAGGACAGTGCCTGGCAGCCAGAGCCTGGCTCTCCCCAGTGGCACCCACTGGGCTCCCTGGGCTGCACAGAATGGCCCTGGAGCACCCCGAGTCTGCTTTGGCAAGGACACAGGCAGCCAGGATGCTCTGTGCCTGGGTCTGGCTGCATCAAGATTCTGCTTTCTGGCACTGGGGTGTCCCACTCATCCATCAGCCATCTGGGAGTGGTTCCTGACTGTCCTGCTGCCAGGAGGCAAGCCCTGGCTGAGCACCCTGCATGCAGACATTCATTGGAGATGAGATGCTTAGGTCTCTTGCTGCTCCAAGATGTTCTCCTGCCTTTGGCTTTCAGGAGAAATTTTAGGACAGGGGCAAGCTCCCGCCCTCCAACCAGTCTCAGACACATCCAGCCCTTGGGTCATTGGAAATCAAAATGCAAAGTGCTACTGGGACTCATTATAGGAAGGGAAACTCATGGATTATTGATCCTGGGCCATGTTTTTTGTGTCCTTACTTGCAGAAAGGGGCAGGGCTGAGGTGGCCATACATCCTGGATCCATGCAGAAGTTAAGAAAATGAATCCGACATGTTTTGTTTGGTGAAATTTTCTCAGGTTTGAGGTTCATCCAGAGAAAGTCACCTCTTAAGCAGAAAGTGCTCCTTCCCTGAAATTAATACAGATTGGAAAATTCAGCCTTTGTTTATCTCCCAAATATCTGCCCTTTCCCCATCTGCTTTCCTTTTTAAAAATTCAATCACTATACAGATCTGATTATTTTAACTTCCTAACATATGCCTTTTGTTTCCCCTGCTGTCTTTTCTAGAAAAAGGACTTGTTTCAGTCAACAGATCTGCTCACATTTGACAACATTTCCCCTCTGAGTGCCGCATTGCATTTATCCCAAGCATCACTGCATCTACAGGTATTATTCTCGGATGTGATGGTCCAATGTGAGCAGAACTTCAAGTGCTTAAACTGGACTTCAAAACTGAAACACACAGTGAGGCTGCAGTTCTGAATATCCCACCCTGTGCCTGGAAGCCTGGAAGGGAGTCACCCAGGAAGGGCTGCTGTTTTCCTGAGAAAATGGGAGTGCACACAGACACAGAACAAAAAAACCAAACAAACCAGATTGGTAGAAGAAGGGTTTAATACTCAAGCTGTGGGTCCAAGGTGCACTTGTGGCATCAATTTATTATTCAAGAGTGGAGCAAAAAGCAGCACAGTAAAGCTTAAACTGAAACCTCATCTTTTCCTGCTTGCCAAGTCACCATTTAGGAGATTATGAATTATGAGCCCACAGCATCCTCCCTTACTCCAGAAGCTGCCAGGTTGCTTCTCCCTGAAGCCCGTGTCCTCTGCTGAACCTCAAAAAACCTGATTCCCTTTTTCCCCTTCCAGAATGATTTTAAAAAATAGCTGAGTTTGGCCTCAGAACCTTGGAAAGGCTTTGTTGCCCTGACAGGCAGGCAGAGTCACTAGGGACCATTCAGTGTGATCCATTGTGGCCAAGTCATCTCAAGAACTCAAATGACCCCCCCCCAAATCCCACAAGGCATATCTTTAACAGGATGCTCACAACCCCCCACACGCATAGTACGCGTCTCTGTCGCAGTTTATTCCAGGGCAGGAGATGTTTGTGCTGTCAGGTGGGTTCTGCTGGTGTGAAATGAAAAGCCTGTTTCAGACTTTCCTTGCCTCTGTGAGCTCATGGGACCACATCAGCAATTCCCTCTCTCTACTGTGAGACTGATTCATATTTAAGTGCAGGTTGAGATGCTTAGTAGCTAACAGGCTTCCAGCAGAGTGATCCCAGATCCCTGGTGTCACACCAGAGCCTGTAATTACTGTAATTAACCCTGTCTTGACTATGTCACCCCATCACAAGGAAGGACACCTGTGACCTTCTGGCTCACTGCTACCACCCTATCCAAAGAGTGGGATGGAAGGGCTCTTGGAAGTCAGTTCCCTGCACAAAATCAGCCAGTTTAGGTATGTGTCATCTGTGGGGCTGGACTTCAGAGCCCATGATCACTTTGCTTTTAACGTCTGATGTGCCTTCCAAGCACGACTTATACCCCAGGTGTGAGGAATAATAACAAAACAAACAAACAAACAAACAAACAACAACAACACCATCCAAAAAAACCACACACACACACACAAAAGGAAAATCCTGTAAGTGCATCCAAACCCATAACAAATTGCTCATGCTGGGCTAGGTCAGGTCCCTGTGTCCACATTGCTCATATCCTCACTCCTGCAGCCCCTCAGCTTTCCTGGCCTCCATGAGACTCTTGGCACAGGATTTCACTCCAAATGGATGTTTCTTACATTCACTTTGCATCCTTGATCTTACCCCAGGTGCATCAGGGAGCTGAATTGGTTGTGCTGAGAGATAGGTGGGGATACGTCTGCTCTAAATTCTGCTGAAACACTCTCCTGCCTGCTGGCATAAAGACCTAAAATGTCCCTTGGCCTTAGGAAGGAAGGTAATTAATGCCTGTAGCCCAAATAATTTCAATCTTACTCAGTATTACATGGAAGCAAAACATGAGAGATGAAAGAGGGAACTGTTTAATCAGTCGGGGGAGCTTTCCAGGAGAAAACTGCTGGTTGTTGGGGAGTTTCAGGCTGAAGGCACACACCCACTCCCCTGGGGGGCTGGGCCACCCTATAAAACTGTGGGGACCATGCTTAGCCATGCCACCTGCTCCAGCTGCCATCACTGCCACCTCCATTTGGGTAAGTTGAGAAAGGCTCCATCCCCTTCCCCACCCCTCCATCTTCCCTTCCAGCTGCAAAGGACATCAGGGGAGGGTGTATTTCACCCTAAAATTAATAGCGGAAGGGGTTGCAGGATGCAGGGCTTACAGGGCCTGCAGCCACATAATCAGTTGCATCCTACATGATTTTCCTTGCTGAAGCAGAGAAACAAATTAGAACAGCCATGCCTGAGTTGCAGGGATCAATGTGTCCATGTTTATGGACAGGCATCAAATGTCCCTTATATTTTGGGGTGGGATGGTTCAGTTCATGTTGTGTTAAGTGGGTTTTGCTTCAACCACATGCATCTTGTGACCACCTTGCTTGCCAAAGGCTCCCTGTCAGCTCGGAGCAGGAGTGGGTCTGCTCTGTGGTCGCAGAACCTGGTGCCTCCAACTTTCCCAGACCAACCTGAAGCTCAAACAAAATTCCCCTCGTTCTCCTGAGTAGTTTATGGGGCACGGTGGGGGGAAGCTTTCTTTTGATGTTTCTAAACCATCCAAACTCACCCTCTAGCTTGCTCTCTCATGCCTCTTATTATGAGAGGCATTGCGTGAGGGCTCAGCAAGGACAGACTGGCCTCTGCCTTGTTTTTACATCCCAGCTCTGGCTTTCAGGTGCACGTCCTTGCCAAGCCATGTCCTGCTACGACCTATGCCTGCCCTCCTCCTGCGGTCCCAGGCCCCTGGCCACCAGCTGCAACCAGCCCTGCTTCCGCCGCTGTGGAGACTCCGCCGCCTTCATCCAGCCGCCCACGGTCGTGGTCACGCTGCCCGGGCCCATCCTCAGCTCCTTCCCGCAGAGCACCACTGTGGGCTCCACGGCGTCAGCGGCGGTCGGGAGCTACCTGCGCTGCTGTGGAATCCCTGTGGGCTCCCGGGGGCTGGGCAAGGCAGGACTGCTGTGCCTGGGCACCGGGCTGTAGGGTGTCCCCAGCAGGCTCCTCCTCCTGCCCGTGCCAGCGGTGTGGTCAGGAAAGGAAAGCAAAGCACACGACCAAGTCTGGGGGAGTGGACTAAGGAGATGCCCCTGGGTTTCCCAGCAGTTGCCCCAGGAGGATGGTAGCCATGCGAGCTCATCACTCCAGACCATGCCTCTGTACACCTTTATCTCACAAAGTCTTTATAGTTCCATGTTCTACACGGCATTTGCTGCTGGCTGGGCAATAAATGCTTCTAGCAGGCTGTAGATGGCAGATGATAATCATGGGGTGGTGGGGTAAGGAGACACCCCTTGTAGGGATCAGCTTGTCCCAAAGTGGGGTTTATCTATTTCTTTACTGAGCACTGGGAACGCACTTGTACTCTGAACTGGTTCACTCTCCTTCTCATTAAAGACTTGCTACATCATAGCCTGAGTCTTCTGTTGTTCCTTGTTCAGGAGCCTGGAGGGATGACCTCCTCTGCAGGCAGCTTGCTGCTGCTGTTTTTTACATGAAAAAGAGCTTTTACCCAGCTCTTCCCTGCACTGACAGACGTGTGTGGTTTGCTGGGACCAGTCCTGAGGCAACTTTTTCATCCTGGAAACCTCTCCTCCTGCCCCATGGCAAGCACCTGCTCAGGGAGGAATTCCTGCAGGAGCACGCTTTATTGCCTGTTCCCTCAAGGAGCTGGGAATGTGAAGGTTTGACATTTCAAAATGGCATTTGCCCTGCATTTTGCAGCTATATTTTGTGGGGCTGAGCTCAGGAGGTGGGCATGAAGTCAGGGGAAAAAAGGTAGAAGTGTGATTTTTGGAAGATGGGCTTCTTTGGATGGGCATTCTGTGCCAAGCTCACATAGTGTTTAATGGGTGACAAGAGACAATAATTACTTGATGGAGAGTGAAAGAGACAATAATTACTTAATGGAGAAGGGACACTGAAGTCTCTGGAAGATGTAATGAATTGAGTAAAGCCTCTTTTTAAGATGCCATGGATCATCAGGCAGAACCTTTTCAGCTGATGAAAGGAGAAATAGGAATATTTGCATAAAGTTTGTGAGTGTTTATAATGAGGGATTATGCTGAGCTTAAAAGCCTATTGGTCATCAAAAGCCTTTGACCAAGCATAACTGGTTTTATTGCCCAGAAGACCTTTGCTGATGTGCTCCTATTTGGAGAAAATTTGCATGGCAATTTCTCAGCAGCCAGTGCACCAGGAGAAGGGAGGTGTCCTTCTTCCAAGGACTGCTCAGATATTTTTATCCCAGCTCTGGCAATTGTCTGAAGAGATAGGATGCAAAATTTTGAATTAAAAAATTACAAAAAGCTTTGAAATTCCAGCAGAAGTTTTGTTGGGAAGCTGTGGGTCTCTGGGCCTTGTGCAGCTGACTTCCTCAAGCCTGCTGCACCGACCAGTCCAGGAGGGAGCAGGTGGACAAAATAATGAGATTTTAATGTAGCTTTTCACTGAATGACATCACTGGTGAGGTTACACAGATTTTAATTGTTTTTTTTTTTTTTTTAATTCAATGTCTACAAAAATCTACACAGCTCCTTGATTTGACGTGAAAATTGTGGTGTCTTAGTGCAGACGGGTGGGGAAATGAAGACCTTGGTGCCTTTCAACACTGCCTATCCTGAGGGTCAGGGGACTGTCTCCCATGGGAGCCATGACTCCAGCTGGGAGCTGTGCCTCCTTGATTTCCAGCTCAAGAGCAGTCCTGAATTCACCATATTTCCCCCCCAGGCCAGCCCTTGCCCCAGGCAGGACCCCTCCGACCTGCTGATCAGGCCCTAAATACAGGTTTCTGTAGAGGCAGTGCAGCCAAAGGCTCCAGTGAGAAACACAGAGCCACGTAACAAGATGGGGATGAAAAATATTGCCCAGCAGGTGGAGGCACATGGAGGGAAATAGCTGGGTCCTGGGATTTGGTCCCAGCATTGCCTACCTATAGCATTCAAAAGCAGCAGAAGCATTTTTGAGAAGAGCCTGGAGCATGGCCCAGGTGCCACCCTCTGGCCATGCCTGTTGAAGTTTATGTCTCCCACTTCCCATCTTATTTCGCTGCTATCTGCTATCTTTCGCTGCTATCACCTCTTTGCCTACTTCCCATCTTCTCTCAGATGCTTCATGATCTTGGAGGAAACCTGCTCCCTGTGGTCATTCAGTATCCTTGGGTTCCTGAAAAACAGGTACCTTCCCACTCTGGGGGTAAATGAGGTGGGAAGGAGAGGGTAAGTCATGGTTTGAGGAGTAACAAGCACAGAGAGCTGTTGTGGAAAAGGGGAGATTGCATGAACAGCAAGCAAGTGGGACCATTCGTAATGGAGACTTTGCAGGTGGAGGGTTAAGCTGGATTAGGAAAAGATTCTTCCCCCAGAGGGTGGCGGGGCACTGAACAGGCTCCCCAGGGAATGGGCATAGCCCCAAGGCTGCCAGAGCTCCAGGAGCATTTGGACAACCCTTTCAGGCACAGGGTGGGATGGTTGGGGTGTCTGTGCAGAGCCAGGAGTTGGACTTTGATGATTCTTATGGATCCCTTCCAATTCAGGATATTTTATGATACTATGGAAGTCGCAGACAGCATGGTGCTGGTGGTAGGGGTTGGGATTGGTGGTGGCTGGATTATTGGTGGGTCAACACAGCACATCAATCTGCAGCTTCTCTGCACATCCAGGTGAGAAGACAAAAATTGTGGTGCATCACAGTGTTGGGGAGGATGAAAAGACAGATCCACCACCTGTGCCTTTACTGGGATGCCAAAGGTGTATTCCAGACAGGCACTGGGGCACTGGTCTGAGGGCAATGCTGGGACGGTGAGCTGCATCAACAGGCAGCATCCTTCATCCTCCTCACTGGGGCAAGGACTGCTGACCAGAACACTTTGGGATACACCTGGAGCCAGCCAGGTGAGAGACAGAGCCCCTGGAGCTGGGAAGCTGCAGGCATGGCAAGCAGAGAGATGGGACTTGTCCCATCCAGTCCCTTGATGTGTCCAAGGCCAGGCTGGATGGAGCTTGGAGCAACCTTCCAGATTGAGGAAGGAGAAAGAAAGTGGTTGCATGGCCAGGATAACAGGGAGGAGAGGGTACCACTGAGGATATCCCACCCCAGACACCCATGGATTAAGCACAGGGCAGGGACTCATGGTGCCCTCCCTGCCACACCTGGGGAGCCAGACAGGCAGTGGCTCTGCCAAGGGCTCCAGTTCTTCCCCAGGGCTGGAGATCCCATAAAAAAGGAAAATAACAGCCTGGCCACATGTGTGAGTCAAGGGGGAAGACGCAGACAAATTAAAAGGCACAGGCATGCTGGTCTGGTCCTCCTGGTGCTCCCTGTGGTAATGGGGCTCACAAGACTTGAGTCCTGCAGCCCTGTTGGCTCCACCAGCACTGTGTCACCCTGAGCCACATAACCAGCAGACATTGCTCCTGGCTGTCCTACAGCCTTCTCTACTCTGAGTTTTTGCTGTGGAGAACAGCCCTCAGGGAAAGACTGGAATGAGGGCAATGAAAGTGGAACCCAGATCCCAACAGTTTGCAGGGCCATGGGAGGGAATCTAAGTCTTAAACTCAAGAATTGTTTGATAAAACATTCCAGGGCTGTTAATTCACATTTGCTGAGAGGTGTCTGCATACCTCCCAAAGAGGAGAAGAGTGATGTAGTTATTGCTGTGTGGGGTAGCTGCTGCCAGCACTGGTTATGTGGGGTTGAAGGACTTGTGTCTGTGGGGGGGGGGAGGGGTTACAAGACCTGGAAATCATGGGTGCATGTTTCCCTTTCCTGCTCTCCTCCGCCCCTCTGTGATATGAAAGGCTGTGGCTGAACCAACCTCCCGGTTTCCCTCAGTCAGCTCAGGGGGTTTGGGTGGGGGGAATATCTCTGCTCTGGCACAGCCATGTGTTATAATCGGCATTGGAGGCTAGCTGCAGTCTGCAAATCATCTCTTTGCTCTGTTCTTCCTGTGTGAAGGGGGGTCGCCAGCAGCTGGGGCTCCTGCAACAGCTCGTCTTCCCACCCCAGCACAGCTACAGGCAACTCAGCCCTTAGGAACTATGGAAAATTCCCCATGTCCTGCCCTGGAACTGTGCCCCCATGGCACCTGCAGGAGCACCAGCACGCTGCTGACTCCCATAGCTGGGATAAAAGAGCAGACAGTTACCCAGCACTCAGCTCTTGTCCCTCAGGAGCCACACCAAAGCCAGTCTGGGATCTCTGGGGCTGTGACATATATTGGAACAGGGCTGGTCCCACAACCTAGCTTGGCAAATTCCTGCAGACAGTATGGAGCTTCAAGGGTTGGCAGGAAAGGACCCTAGGAGTAGGAGATGTAGTTTGGTGGAAGAGCACTTGCTTTGCATGCAAGAGGCCCTGACGTCAACCCCCAGCATCTCTATGTCCTTTTGCCTACCTGAACTCCTCCCTGCTGGATGCAGGGCTGCCAGAGTCCCCTCAAAAGGCCTGCCTCCTGGCATGGCTGCCCTGGAAATTCCTCCTCAAGGCTGTGGCTGTGCTGGGAAAAAGTGCAGCATCAGCTGTACCCCAAAATAGAAATTGTAGGGCTGGGGAGGTAAAAGGAGTGCAGCACTCCAGACTGATGGTGTAGGGATAGGCGTCTTGCACTTTTGCAAGAGATCCTGAGTTCAACTCCTGGACAAACCCTTCTTTGGATACAACCTTTCCTTTTCGGGGAAAACCCCTTCTTTGGATAAAGCCCTGGCTTTGGAGACAAGCCTTTGTTAAGACAGCTCCTCCTTTGGGACTGCACACCTGCTGCTCTTTGTTGACCAGGTGTAGGATGATCAGCCCTTGCATTCCCCAGCTCCCGGCAGACAGCATCCCGTGGGATGGCTGTAGCGCCTCCCATTTGACTAACAGAACTCTTAGCGCACAGAACCAACCCCTGTAGTAGCAGGACAAAATGCCCTCCCAAGCCAATTTACAGAGGGGATGTAGCTCAGTGGGAGAGCGCTTGCTTCGCATGTAAGAGGTCCTGGGTTCAATCCCCAGCGTCTCCACAGCAACGTATTTAGTGTTTTTTGTGGGGTTTTTTTTTCCCCCCTCACCTCCTCTAAGAGGCGGCGATGACAAACTCCTTTTACATCAGGTTTCCCCAAAGGCGATTCCCTGCACCATGGCTGTGCCGCCCACCTAGGGCCGAAATGGCAGCACGGACCCCATGCTCTGCCATCCCCCACTGGCCGGACAGCCCCTTCCCCACTCAGGAGACGACCAATCCCGATGATAGCTGGGCTGTGTCAGGCCCCTGTGTCCCCTGCGTAAGGCCGCGTCGCCCCACGCATGCCCAGAATCCAGCGACGACGGCCCAAAAAAAACAAAAAAAGAAAGGGCTCGTCCTGGATTTGAACCCGGGATCTCTCGGACCCTACATGAGAATCATACCCTTAGACCAACGAACGAAGGGCCCGTAGAATGCTGCCTTCACCATCTGCATCAGGACACCTGCACACTTCCCTGCTTCCCAGCAAGACGGAGCGCGTCAGAGCCATTGGAGCCGTCGCGCCACGGGCCTCGGGGCTCTGAAGGCCAAGGGGTGAAGGCACCGCACTCGAAATCCAATAGGGATTCCCTGCGCAGGCGCCAATCCTGCTCACTGCCATGGCTTTTACCCAACTCGCTGATACCCGCGATGCGATTATTGGGGTGCCCTCGCTGGGGTCCCCGGTAGAAGCTGATATGAGAAGGTCACTGGCATCCAGCGCAGCCCCGCTCCTCTCTCGGGAGCATCTAAATGCCCCAGGCAGTTGTTGTGATGCCCCGGGGCAGTGACACACCCAAGAGTCTCCAGGTTTTGCAGACCCGGGAGAAGTGAGGAAAAAGACACTGAGGGGAGTGGCATGGGGAGGTGGAACAGTTTCCCGTCTTGCTGAGTGGATGCCCCCTTACCACCCTGTCCCACATCTCTGGAGTCCAGCTCCCAGTAGAGGTTTTGGGCACCACTAGCCCTCCTTCCCAACTGCTCCTCCCAGCACCGATGTACACCTCTGGAGGCTTCCCGAGACTCGTGGGGAAGGAAAACAAAGTGCTCCTGTACTCTACAGCCTCCGGGCAGGGTAGGGAAAGAGCCTTGGGCATTTCTACACAGGCTGGAGGTGCCCCGAGGCAGTGCCAGGCCTTTCCTAGGGAACTCTGGCAGCCCTGCATCCAGCAGAGAGGGGTCTGGGGAGGCAAAAGGACATGGAGATGCTGGGGGTGGATTTCAGGGCCTCTTGCATGCAAAGCAAGTGCTCTCCCACTGAGCTACACCTGTCTGTGTAGCAGGGAGGGGGGCCCGGGATGCCCATGCTGGAGTGGGGAAACCTTGGTTTGGGGTCCTTTCCTGGGCTCATCATCTTGAGCTGCTTTAGGGATTCAGACATCAGAGAGTTTGCAAGGGGAAACCTGCAGTTGCGCCAGGGTGGAAACCATGTGGTGACTGGAGGGGAGTGGAGTGGGCAAGGAGACAGGTGGGGCTCTCATTGGGTCACCTGGAGCTGCCCAATGAGGCAGCCAGGGCTCTGTGTGGCCTCACACACTCTGGGAGCAGGGAGGTGCCTCTTGCTGTGGCCATGAGATATGAGGTCCAGCATCTCCCACCCCCAGCCCCTCTTTTCTCCCCCAAAGAGCCTCACAGGCCCTTGCAGCAGTTGGAATGGCCGGTGCTTTTAGTGGCACCTTTTGCTGTGGGGCATGGTGCAAAGGCGATGTCCTGTGAGCCGTGTTTGTCCTCAGTGTCAGCAATGGCCGTGTCCGTGTGCCAGGGCTGTTGGTGCATGGGGCCCTGCGGCGGCAGGGGCAGGGGGTAAGGGGGGAGTGCAGCGAGCAGCGTGGGAAGTGTGAGCCGGTGGCGTGTGTGAGGTGTGGAAGGGCTGTAAAGGGTTGTGCAGGTGCGGGTGCGGGTGCGTGGTGTCCCTGTGCGGGCAGGGCCCCGTGTGGCAGCATGAAGCACTCCACTTTGCCTGGCAGCGGGGAAGTGTGCGGGGTGTGGCGGACCAGACGTGGCAGGGCAAGGCAGCTGTGGCACCCCGGCTCGTTGGTCTAGGGGTATGATTCTCGCTTAGGGTGCGAGAGGTCCCGGGTTCAAATCCCGGACGAGCCCTTCTTTTTACACACCCAGCGCCCCCCTACCATCCGGCTGGACCCCCGGCACCGGTGGTCACCCCAAAGAGACGCCGTGAACCCCGTGGGGAAGGGACTCTGGCTGCCTCCGCACTCTTCAGCACCTGAGGAAGGAGGGACATCTCGCCAGGCATTTCCTTGCTGCCTGCCTTGGGCTGCCAGGAGGCAATGCCAGGTCACTCGTGCCCACAGGCAACCGCAGGGATTTCCTGTGGGCCATCTGGGGAGTCTCCGGGGGCCCTGGACACGGAGGGGTGTGGAGAGGCAAAAGGACATGGAGATGCTGGGGGCTGATCCCAGGGCCTCTTGCATGCAAAGCAAGCGCTCTCCCGCTGAGCTACATCCCCCTGCTGCAGCATCTGACCTGGTGTTCTCCTGCGTCCCAGCAAATCCCTGTGTCTGCTGCGTCGCCCTTGCGCCCAAGCTGAGGAAAGGGGGTTCAGGTGTTTGCAGGCAGTGCGGGGGCCTTAGGTGTCCTTGGGCTGGTGAGGGGGTTGGAGCATGGCGAATAAGTGCGGGGCAGAGGAGGGAGGTAATTTTGCAGGCGCGGAGGGCAGGTAAGGGGCAGAGTGTAGGCGTGGCAGGAGTGTGTCGGGCGGCTGCAGTGTCGGGCGGGGCGGAGGTGGCGAAGAGGAGTGCGAATGGGAGGGCAGTGTGCTTGCCGTGAGTGTGTTGAGATGAGGTGAGGGTGAGCAGTGGATGCCCAAAAAGAGAGAGGGCTCGTCCGGGATTTGAACCCGGGACCTCTCGCACCCTAAGCGAGAATCATACCCCTAGACCAACGAGCCAGGGTGAGAGGCTTGTCGTGCACCGCTACATGTGGCCTGACACACCTGGTTCTTCTGCGCTTCCTGGCCATGGTAAGGTACACTGGCTTCCCCGCACCATAAGGTGCCGCTGCTGTGGTGGCCGAGAGTTGAAGGCGTAAAACTCGAAATGTAAGAGGAATTCACTGCACAGGTTAGAATCTTGCTGTCAGCGATGGATTTTGGCCGGTATCTATGGTGTGGGTTTCGCATGGAGTAGGTCCACCCCAATGGGAATACTGGTCAAGTTGCAGTGACTTCTCTGTAGGATGTGGTAACTATAACATCTTGCTGATTGCACCAGATTTTTTTTTCTTCATCTGTTAATTGGTGCTGGTGAGTGCCGCCATCTGGCCCCACAGAGCCCTTGTGCTTGGAGCTGCTCCAAGCACGGCGGGGCCAGTATGATGGTGTTTATCCAAGCCCCTTTCTGTCCCCTGGCCACAGATCAATTCAGTTAATGAGAAATTTCTGCTTGGGAAACAGTCAATGTGCTGGCTGCTGAGAGGCTTTCGCTCTGCAGTGGGACAGGAAAGGGCAGGAAACCCCCAGGGTGTGAAAAGATGAGCCGGGGGCTGAGGGCTGCAAGGAGACCGTGGGACCATGGCCAAGCTGGTGGAATGCGTCCCCAACTTCTCAGAGGGGAATAACAAAGAGGTGAGGAGGGCTGAGGGGTGGGTAACACTGGGCTGCTGACAGCCAGGTTTCCCCCTGCAGAGTGGTACGCACTGCTAGACTGCCATGCCTCCTTTGCAGGACTGTGCACCTTTCACTACTTGGCTAGTGCCAAAAATGACTAAAGGTAGCTTTGGCTCCCTTATGGCATCTTGGTGGGAAGCAGGGGCTAAGACCTGCTTCCACCATTGCCAGCATTGCTGTAGCACCAGGTCTGGGCTTGGTCTGGAATATTTCTCTGCAGAGAAAT